>NW_025936089.1:0-20705 GCF_000764305.2 Hyalella azteca | reverse complement strand
TGTTTAGGTTTTATGTCTATCTTTGAATTTTGACTTTTAAAGTGATTTTATTCATTTTTAGTTTAGTCGAACTGATGATGGAGCTGGACTCCGAAACGTTTTCAATATCGATATGGTGAATTTTCTTGGCGTTTTCTTTGCTTTTAAATTCCTTGTTTCGTATAACATCAAATGTAGGAGCTAATTCAGATAGTTGACGCTCTGATATACTCTGACAAAAAAATTAGGCTTTATACAAATCCAGAGATATATTATAAATAGAAACCAATACACATCATTCATACAAATCTAACTTAATGATGTGAAATAAGTCAAATAAATGCATGTATATATGTATATATGCAAGTCATTCTGCTGACGTGACAAACTGAATAATGTTTTAAAAATTATTCATTCTACGAACAAAATAAATCCTCTAGTTTTTACTATTTCACTGCATACTATTTTCATCGTTTTAAGAAAATGAATTCTTATTATAAACAGTACGCAGGTCTTAGATCTGAAGAGGGAGATATCATACAGTTTATCTATTCTACTTATGAATGTTAAACTATACATTTCAAGCCGATCTTTTTGCACTAGCAGCACGATGTTCAAATCTGCAATGTCATCATCACAGTTAACATCATAAATAAATTTGTTCTTTCGAGTTATTATGCATGTTTACCCAGCAATCATGCAGAACGACATGAACATGCCCACCCAGAGTCATGTCGGCGCATAGGTATGCGTCCGATATGCAAAACAGGCATGAATTTCTCACACTCTATCGCCTACATAAATACTCAGCGACTTACTGCTTCGGATCTCCCTCCTTGCCTCCGTAATTGCTTAAGTTACATGAATTTAAATCGAGCAATTGTTTATAGACAAGCTGTACAGTCGCATGTGAAATAATACTCCAATATATCGCTCATTACTACAAATCGAGCTCTTGTTTATAGACAAGCTGTACAGTCGCATGTGAAATAATGTTTCAATATATCGCTCATTTCTACAAATCGCGCACTTGTTTATAAACAAGCTGTACAGTCACATGTAAGATAATACTTCAATATATCACTCATTCCTACAGATGGCGCACTTGTTTATAGACAAGCTGTACAGTCGCATGTAAAATAATACTTCAATATATCGCTCATTTCTACAAATCGCGCACTTGTTTATAAACAAGCTATACAGTCGCATGTAAAATAATGTTTCAATATATCGCTCATTTCTACAAATCGAGCACTTGTTTATAGACTAGATGTACAGTCGCATGTGAAATAATGCTTCAATATATCACTCATTTCTTCAAATCGAGCTCTTGTTAATAGAAAAGGCTGCACTCAGAAAAAGTAATGGGTCATATTGTTTATTAATGGGTTTTTAGTGATTTTAGTGATTTAAAAAAAACATTTAGTAATGGTTTTTTTAGTGATGCTATTTAGACAAATTCTCACTCATTTTTCTAAGTGTACGGATAAAAATTTCAATATATTGCTCAACTCTGAACGGAAACAAATTGTACGTATATGTTTGTAACCCTGCGTGATAATGTCGCTGCTAATGATATTTTATTTTATAATTGGAGTTGTACCTGTAAACTATAGAAAAGAATTTATATACTTCTAATAGGTTAGGTTTATCATTGCTTGTAATTCAAGTCTAATCGATAAGCACCGTAAGTGGCATTGCATCGTTGTTAAATCATGCAATTCATTATTTAATCAGCCTTTGATCTTTGGGAGCTACATAGGTCATGATAATTGCTTCTCCTGATATTTAAACTACCGCACAACAATCATTCATCAATAATGGTAATTCTATCTATATAAAAGAATTTATCAGGTAGCTAAAAAGGCGTTCATTTTTTGTACAAAATATCAAGCTTTCCTCTAAATAGAAGCATAATAAAGCTACACAAATCCCGACTCAATTGATTAAATTGAATTATTCTCTCCCAAATTTGTGAGCTGCAATGTCAAACCCCGTAAATAATTAGCTGCATAATTTCATCCTTAACAAGTTCGTGTATAAACAAGCACTGGCATCACTTCATAACATTATTGCTATGTTTTGACCGCGTAAACCTAGAAGCATTTCTCTCCTTGAGTTACCAGACAAAATTTCTTCACGTCAGAAATTTGATGACAAGATTCGAAGACAAGATTTCTATATTTCTGTAATTTCAGGGTAGAAAATATTCCCATTTCAGGGTAGAAAATATCCCCATTTCAGAAGGAAAGCATTTGACATCTTGAATCACCAAATCCACTCCCGTCATCACAAACAAGCATCATAACGGACCAGCTTTGCCCCTCTAACAAAATACGCTTATAAACCTGACAAAAAGCGACTAAAATATCATAAGACAGCAAGACTTAAGAAGCAAACGGTCCTCTCTCAAAGCAACGTTTTAACTTGCCATTAAAATGTCGCAGGATGACGTAAAAATGTCGCAGGATGACGTAAAAATGTCGCAGGATGACGTAAAATCTCCAGTTCCACTCGAGAAATGTACAGTTGCGCCACAAAAACCTTCCGGCCACATTCATAACTCTTCGCGACTTGAAATTTCCACGACAAACTTCATGTATTTGTTGGGTCACGCTGTGGAGAGGGGGATTAATCAGGAGATGCTGCTGCCTTGGTGGTCACTTGGTGGTCAGTGGATGGTGGTCAGTGGGTGGTGGTCAGTTGGTGGTGGTCAGTGGGTGGTGGACAGTGGATGGTGGTCAGTTGGTGGTGGTCAGTGGGTGGTGGTCACTGGGTGGTGGACAGTTGGTGGTGGTCAGTGGGTGGTGGTCAGTGGGTGGTGGTCACTGGGTGGTGGACAGTTGGTGGTGGTCAGTTGGTGGTGGTCAGTGGGTGGTGGACAGTGGATGGTGGTCAGTTGGTGGTGGTCAGTGGGTGGTGGTCACTGGGTGGTGGTCACTGGGTGGTGGACAGTGGATAGTGGTCACTGAATGTTTGCCGAGATATAGTGGACGGTGGACAGTGTGTAAAGGACAGTGAAAGGGAGGTCACTGACATCTATCCAAACATGAATAGGGTAATAACAGATCAAACACTCTAATCGTAACGTAATTTGAGTGTTTAGTGTCCTGTAGATTTATATCTGAAACAAGAAGACCGTTCTCAGAGAAGTTTCATTATTAAGTAAAAATCTTACGTCGTTACCAAAAAGGTCATTTTCACCTATTCACTAGTGACATGAATTATTTGCGGTGTTTACGATTGTTTTTCCCCGCTATAATTAGGCTTTAACTCTATCTGCAAGTTTTTAGTTATTTTAGTTATTTCACTCACCTTCTCCCCTTTAGTTCAGAGTTGTGGCAATAAGACTCGCGTAATAGTGCATAAACAAAATTGCAGTGAATAATCAACTACTTTTCATAATTTTTAGGAATATTCTTCAATCAAATAAACAAGTTTGCCTTGAAACGCAAACTCTTAAAGCGATGCTAACTAACGACTGAAACGTTGTACGACTGAAACGTTGTAGCGTTGTTCCCGTTAGCGTCCTAAGAATTGTGAACGTTGTATGGCATTTCCAGAAGCGTTGTATCGTTGTAAATATCAATGCAGTAACAGTTGTGATTATTTTGTGGAATTATAAGCAATTTCTATACGGTTTTGGCGTCGTTATATGACAATTCTGATAACGTTGCATAACGAAAAAACGAGACAGCGAAAGCAGAAGAAGATAAGGACAAATTAATAGAAGTTAAATATTACGGAGAAAAAGAAAGAGAAGAAATCTGGTTAAAGATGGCAGAATTCTGATGGAGTAAGAATTTGCAAAACAATCAAAACAATTGCAAAAAGAATGGAAGAAAGTATGAAAAATAACAGTTTAAATCTACTCGTATGGTTTTAAAACTATACGGTGAAATAATTACGTAATTTTTAGTTGCGATACAGAAATTTCACTCCTCCATAATTTCATCAACTATCCGTAGTCAAAAACTTTAATTCCAATTACCATAATTTTTCCAAAACTTTGACTTCTAAGGCATGCCTGCGTCCGAGTTGCTCGAATATCTTCAGTTTGATTTTCCATTAGGTTACATGAAGCTGGTGCCATCTACAGTGACTTAATCCATTGCATTGCATCTCACAATTATTTCCAAGCATTACGGTGCAGGTGACCATTAGCACCATATTCTCATCACCACACAATCATCATCACAGCCTCCACGAGACCCGCTAAGCACCACACAAATCGCATGTGCTCGACTAGAAAAATTCACTCCTCGACTCGATGCTGCATACTAATTTTAAGTTGAATATTTCAGAGCTTATCTTTGACAGAAGAACGGTTATGTAGAGCACTTGGGTTAATCTTAGCGGGGTTCTTTGACCCCCAAGAAACCCGAGCAAAACCTTACAATGCTGTCTTAAGCCGCGACTTTTTAGCGGCAGCGAAACAAAACAGCGCCTCGAGTGTCACTGGCACAACGATCACGTTTGGAAAAGACAGGTCCAAGTTACGATTATAACCAAGGCTTTTTCCCCCGGCACATACATACATTAGTGCTAAGGCCCCCCCAACCATTGGTAATCTCATTTATTCTGCACCTTCCTCTGGCCGTAAGTACGGAGAAACATGGCGCCCGACGTCACCAGAGATTGCCGCTGGATTTTAGATCCCGTTCTCGCCACATCGTCAAGCGTGAGCTATCCGCCTTTTGGCTCCATGCAGATTATATCCACGAGTACTTACGGATTTGAACTTGGCTATCAGGAACACCGGTAGGTAAATTAGTAAAGTTAATGATGAATTGATGGAAAACATGGAAAAGATTTACGGTGTTGAATGGATGCCGAGCGTCTTATAAACTCGGTTGCTGTGAAACTCAAGGCATGGAAACGCTGCTTGGACGCCCCGACGTCGTTTAGGAACACTCGCTATTTTCGCAGCAAGTCGGCAATTCACAAGCGATTGCAGCGCTCTAATTGCGCCTGGCGGCCGTTACGGGTTACGGCACAGCCTCTTCTCTGCACGCTCTCTGTATACACATGAGTGTTCACGCCTCGGTCCCGCTAACAATGCTTTTGAAAACACAACTACAAAAAATTCTGCTTATTTTACTCCGAACTAGAGGAGGACAAGCATCTTGTAAGCTGCACACACGTAAGCCGTTAGGAAATTTTTAAATCTTCGCTCCTGTATTCTGACAGCAGACGCATTCCAGAGAAACAGGCAATCCTTTGAGCTGCGGAGAATTTCACACTGGGACATTTGGACGACTCGACGCAAAACGTCTTTTTATTTTTCTTTGTTCGATATGTGAGTGTCTAAGCGACATTCGAGTGCAGTTCTGGGGTCGTCTTTACAACATGGTCACTCCAAGTACACTCATGGTCACTCTAATTTATACACTTTGCACTGCGTAGAGTTTTCAACAAGTTTAAATTTAGCTCATAAAAAATTGTGCAAGTTTTAAAGTAAGTCAATTATTTTAAAAATTTTGTGAGAATTCAATTAATTTCTCACGTGTTTAGGGTAATCCATTATTGTCGCTAAAAATTCAGAGCCTAAGTTTATAAAAATATTATATCAGTGTCATCGATATTCGTTGAAAGTAATGATATTATTAATGATCTTCAAGGTATTTTAAACGATGACAATTTAGTGATAACATCGTTTAGAACTATTCCCTAAACCATGAATAAAATGGTAAGCAAAAAAATACATCGTATTTATTAGTGTTAAAATAGCAAACTTAAATCCAAAGCACCATTGAATATGAATGAAGATATTCTAAAAACGCTCGCCGAGAAAACTAACAACTGTCAACATCACAGTGAAGAAAAGTAACTTAAATCATCGCTGCAATGTCCGTGGACTTTCTAATGTTATTTGAGGATGTATATTTTTTCATACCAGAGAGAATTCAGCGTTTAATCATAACTTTTATTCGACAACTCGTTGCTCTCTGATAAGCTAAGAACTGAAATGTGCTTTCATTTATATCCCATCATATTTCCATTAAAAACTTTCCAAACTCTGGTGGTGAACCGCACTCTGGCGATTTGATTGGTTGAAAAAAGATTCCATAATCTGCAGATAATTTTTTTAAACTTCAACCTATCGAAATACTAAAAAACGTAGCGATGGAATACTCGAAAATATTTAGGATTTAGCAACAACGCCACGTGAAAGAAGGCCGAATAAGTTTGTCAGAATTGACACTGTATAGCACCGTACTGGCTCTGTATAGCCCCGTACTGGCTCTGTATAGCACCGTACTGGCTCTGTATAGCACCGTTCAGCCACGTCCTGAACGGCTTTACGCGCAACTGATTTTCAAGAGAATATCTAAAATCACTTAAGGATCCATTTGACTGAAGCTTGACCCATACTTATTTCCCTTCCCTCTGACTCACAAGAAGGTCCCTACGATATTCAAGATATCAATTTTCATGACACAATGATAAAATAAAATATTATAAACTATAATAATATTGCAGGTATAAACTAATGTCTAATGCAATCACTTACATATTATAACAGTTATTATAGCTAAAATAACATGGTTGATAGAACAGCATTCATGAACGTAAAATGACGTAGGTATAAAGAATTAGCACAGCCAATGAAACAGCATCCAAAATAATAACTAATTCCTAATGACATATATTATTAACACGGCCATTAAACAGCGTCCAATATAATCATGATCATGAACATCGAATAGCAAATATCATGAACACGGCCAATGCAACAGCATTCAATACAATAAAAGCACTAAAATAACACGGAATATTCCACAATAAAAGCACTAAAATAACACGGAATATTCCACAATAAAAGCACTAAAATAACACGGAATATTCCACAATAAAAGCACTAAAATAACACGGAATATTCCACAATAAAAGCACTAAAATAACACGGAATATTCCACAATAAAAGCACTAAAATAACACGGAATAATCCCAGGCACATAAAATAACACGGAATATTCCACAATAAAAGCACTAAAATAACACGGAATAATCCCAGGCACATAAAATAAGTTGCGCATGCGAGAGGTCGTAAATCCCCATCAGAGCTCAGCGGCGCAGCGCCGTATTTCAATACCGATATTTCAGTCATCAATTAACGGTTTATTTTAACGCGTGTTTGCCGCCACGATTTACTATCTCGCCTTCACTAAAATATAAGTGTGAATATAAAAATATTATATAAAAAATATAAGTGCGGCGTAAATAAATAGAGCGCACTCAAAAAAATCATTGGATCATATCGTCCAAATTAGTGACATATTTTCTGTCTGTAATTAATGTTGACCTTTTGCCGGGTCAATCTGGGTCGGGATGACTCACATAACAGCAAATATCGCGTCGCTGTTTGGAGAAAAACCTCACTAATTTCTATGAGTGCACGGATGACAAGTTTCGACTTAAGACTTAAGCCCGTCACATTGCGTTACTTTAATCATTTTTAAGCCGTTTTGTTATTCTCTTCTTAGCTATTATTGAATTTTCGGAGCTATTATCATTCTTTATTGCATATATTTGATCTATTTTATTATTGCTATTATTCTCGAGCAATATTCTTGCCATTATTATTACTATTTCTCTTATTCGCGGTGTATCCGTGATTTAGTTATTCCGAAGCATTAATGGAGTCTGTTTAAGTCTATATTCACGTCAATTAAAGTTTATTGAAGTCATCAATATAAAGTAATAAGCTGTTCCTCCATGCTATTAATGCCCTGCCTTCTTCCTCATTAATATTATTGACCATCTCAGGTTGCCTTTTAAAATGGTCTTGAAAAGGTCTTTAGAATGGTGTTAAAATTGTGTTAAAATTGCGTTGAAATGGTCTTAAAATGGTGTTAAATAGTCTTTAGAGCTGTCTGGAAATGGTTTCAAAATGGTCTTTAAAATGGGGTTATATTGTTATTTAATTAAAATGGTCTGCCCAGGATTAAAGGTTATGTTGGTGCAATTTCTATTTCACTTATTTTAATTTTTTTCGATCGGTTTTTGAATATTTGAGGCATGAAATAATAGGTGCTGAATTGAATAGGGTAACATGGGGCAGCGAGCCCACTGCGGGTCATGGGCCCATAGCGGGTTTCTCGCTAAGTATGGCAGATATTGGTCCGTGTTCTCTACCGCCGGTCGACAGTTTCACTGGGATGAAGTNCGAACTAAAAAACATTCAATACTTATTACTATTAGTGTCAATAAAAAACATTCAACTAAAAAACATGAATACTATTATTATTATTATTATTATTATTATTATTATTATTATTATTATAATTATTATTATTATTATTATTATTTATAGAATTTTGGATTCAATCATATTCATAAAACACAGATTCATAAAATATAATATAATGGCATATGTGTGAAGACTTGGTTCGCGAAGTTTTGTATTATGTTTAACACTCAAAACACGTGAGAATTTGTTAATTTTACGAGATGGCATCTTCAATAGCCAGCGTAATAACAATATCAATTTTTTATTATATTTATTGAATAATAATAATTTAATATTAATTGATTTATACTTATTTCATATATCTTTACTTATCAAATATTTAATATTCTTTATTTAATAATTATTTATTATTAATTGATTAATTATCATTTAATATTACTTATACAAAATTATTTATTAATAATTATTTATTATTTATTTAATATTAATTAATTCCTAATATTCTATGTTATTGAATGAGCTCGCAAAGTGACATGATGTAAGTTTCCGCAAATTATACATGTACATCATTGAATCAACTAACTTTTAGACAAATGATGAAAGTTTCTGTAAGTTAACTTATAACTTTCTAATTGGCAAGAAAGTTTATGCGACTTCCACATTATTTAGCCAGCTTGTTAACAGAAAAACGTCTACAGCTTAAAGGTTTTGCACTTGAAAATTAACACTTGAAATTCACAACATTGTTTGGTTGTCATAGAAAACTTAAGTTCAACATCAGCAAGCTCAGTCCCTCGCTTAAACGTACGAGGAAAATTTTACTGAACATTGTGTAAAAACTGTATTATTACCGTGTATTTATTGTGCAATTACTGTGTAATTACCGTGTAATTACTGTGTTATTACTGTGTAATTGCTGTGTTATTACTGTGTAATTGCTGTGTTATTACTGTGTAATTGCTGTGTTATTACTGTGTAATTGCTGTGTAATTGCTGTGTAATTACTGTGTAATTGCTGTGTTATTATTGTGCAATTACTGTGTAATTACTGTGTAATTACTGTGTAATTGCTGTGTTATTACTGTGTAATTACTGTGTAATTGCTGTGTTATTACTGTGTAATTACTGTGTAATTACCGTGCAATTACTGTGTAATTACCGTGTAATTACTGTGTTATTACTGTGTAATTGCTGTGTAATTACCGTGTAATTACTGTGTTATTACTGTGTAATTACTGTGTAATTGCTGTGTAATTTTTAACAATTTTATCATCTCGACCCGCCTTCCCTTGTCGGTGTTTATGCTGGTATGAGTTTCTGTTTCTAGCCTTCATATGAAAGGAAAATCATTACCTCTAATTACTAATTAATATATTAATAATTATCATTCCCACTATTAATGAAAAAGAATATTAATTAACATTCTTCGGCCGCTGCGTGGCTGCGGTGGCCAACTGCCCGTACTGGCGTTCGGTGGAGGAGACTCTGCCATTGGACCTGCAATGATGACTATCATTAAAAAGTTGATGATTATCATAATGGTACAAATGACTATAGTGATAATTGTTAAATTAACATGATTGGGCCAGTTCCTGCAATATCTGGCAGGTTAGAAGTTCACTTTTATTATTCTCAACTGTGCAAGTTTACAATTCTTCCCACTAGAATTCCTTCCATGCAATTTTTAACTAATTACTTTCCTAATTAATCACGTAGGTAATTAGTTACATGTTCAGGTAATTACTAAAGACTTACCTGCGGGCTGGGCAGCAGTTGCAGTAGTCGCTCGCTGAGAGGTTCTGACCGAACTGCTCTCCCTCCTGCAGCGTGTTTGGCAGAACCTGGCAAAATTATTATTGTTATTATCATTATTATTATTAATTATAATGTTGAAAAATTGCAGCGTCTCAGGCAGCAGTAGGGAGAAGAGGCCCCCCAGCACCAGCAGGCCCCCCATGATCATCAGCGGCAGCACCAGCATCTCTGAGCCCTGCGATGTCAGAGGTAAAATAACAACATTGAGATAAAAGGTACTGTTAGGTTTTAAAACGGAGAATAAATAAATAAGACATGAAATTAACGCTAGTAAACGGCCTATCTATTTACTATTTCGAGAGGAACGGAGCTAATAGCGGCATTGTTAGGCATCATTAAAAGCCTAACAGTACATTTTACTCTACTAATTGATTGTATTTGTGTTTCTAGATCTGAACTTCTTCTGAACATTGAGATAAATATATATCTAAGATAATAGCACGACATTAATAATATTGAACTATGGAAACATGATCAACCATTGAAGCATTAAAAATGGAATGAAAGATTCATGTTGCAAAACAATTAATATAACCGAAAATATCATTAAAACTAACCAATATATTATACAACAATTGTAATAACCGTCTAACTGTCGCAGTAAACACAAACCTTACAAATAAACAGTTAGTCATAAACAAGATTACAGTAAAATTATATTTTCATATTATCAAAATATTATTGTAAATATAGAATAATATAGGAATATAAGTAGCAAGGGGTATTGCTATTTGCTATTTATGGTATTTTCGTTCTGGATAAATTTATCTGGATAAATAGATAAATTTCATTCAGGAAAGATCCACGGTATTGTATAAAATATTTTAACGGTTCATGACCTACGATAGTTTTAAGATAGTTTTAAAAATTTTAGATAGTTTTAAAAATTCTTATTTTTCAGTGATAACTCACGAGCAAGCTTTATAATTTATTATCATAGACTGATAACGCGTGATAAGCTTCATCAGTAAATATTATTAACTGATAACGCACGAGATGGTTGATAAGAGGCACAACTATTGGCCCCAGCATGCCAGCGACTGCTGACACTGACAGCCCCACTCCCCGCACCACCGTCGGGTACAGTTCTGACGCCAGCAGCGGCAGCGCCACGAACGAAGACGAGATCCCGAACTTGCCAACGCAGTACAGTGCTAGCGTCAGCCCAGCGTCTGGAACGTACGTTTTGCTGACATTTTGCTAATTTTGGTAGTGGAATTGATTGCAATGCATAATAAATCACTTATTTTATCTGAAATATCAATAAATAGATAACTGGTTTATCTAAGGACAGCGCTAGCGTCAGTCCAGCGTTTGAAACGTACGTTTTGCTGACATTTTGCTAATTTTAGTAGTGGAATTGATTGCAATGTATTTGGTATTATATTATTATAAACGACTTATTTGCTCTAGAATATCAATAAACAGATAATTGGTTTATCTAACGAAAGCGCTAGCGTCAGCCCAGCGCCTGAAACGCACGTTTTGCTGACATTTTGCTTATTTTAGGATTGTAGTTGATTGGAAATACACTTTTGTTCTCTGAAATATCAATGAACAGATTTATTTGAGGACAGTGCTAGCGTCAGCCCAGCGTCTGAAACGCACGTTTTGCTGACACTTTGCTAATTTTAGTAGTGGAATTATTTGCAATGTATTTGGTATTATAAACCACTTATTTGCTCTAGAATATCAGTAAACAGATAACTTGTTTATCTAAGGACAGCGCTTGCGTCCAGAATGAACGTTTTGCTTACACTTTATTGGTAGAATATTGTTTATATATTATATTGATTATAAGTTTATATTGGTAGTATAATGACAAACCACATGGTATATTCTCAGGAATACAGATAAATAGATTAAATATATTAAGGGATTCTGTAAGTATAACACCAGCTTTGGCCTCGCGTCTGAAATATACGATTTGTTAACACTTTATTTACTTATCTGAGTTATTACAAATTTATATTTTGGAATAGGAGTAAAAAGAGTGCGGCATTCCGAATGTCGCAAATTCGTTTCGCTTCAACGACGCGTCACATTTATACATTTTGGCTGGCAATAAATTTATGTTCCAATTATTAAAGTATGTTCGTATGATATCATGGCACATTAATGCTAAAAATATAAAAATATATATAACGCAGTACTCACTGCAGTGAGTGACAGAGAGCGCATTTTCTCGTCGACGAAAACTTGAGATCACGGACGGACGGACAGACGGACTGACGGACGGACAGACAGACGGACATGGCGAGCACAATAGTGCATTTTTCCATAAATGAGAAAATGCGCTAAAAACCCTTCCGATGATAGGAATTGAATTAATGATGATTACGTCTTTACTTAAGGAAAAAATTTCATAATTAAATCTAAATTCTAGTCGAAACATATGAAAAATATAAAATTAGTGTAAACGAATAGCTACAAGCCCAACCTTCCTCCATCCCCGAGCCTTCATTCCTCCGAGTCTTTATCCCTCCAACCCTTCATCCCTCCAACCCTTCATCCCTCCAACCCTTCATCCCTCCAACCCTTCATCCCCCTAGCCTACCTTCCTGCACGCAGACGGTGGCGATGCAGGCGGCGCCGCCGATGATCATGGAGGTACAGAGAGTCCAGCGGCGCCCCCAGAACTCCATGCTGGGCCACAAGAAGAGGTACGTCGGCAGCTCCGACAGCCCAGCCAGCAGGAAGTTCAGGTACGGGTCACCCCCGAGGGCGGGGGCGTAGTAAGACAGCCCCACGTACACCGACGTGTTCGTGAACTGGAGTTCGGTTCGTTAACCTAAACGTCTGGGAAAAAGGGTGTTAGGTTCGTGAACCTAAATATCGAGAAGGCGAAGAGTCTTCGGTTCGCGAGCCTAAACGTCAGGAAAAGGAGGTTTGTTCGTGAACCTAAACATCAGGGAGAATTTGGGTTCGTGAACCTGAACTCCAGGAAGGAGGGAGTTCGGTTCGAGAACCCAAAATTTACAAGAATAATCGTATTATCGCGATGATGCTACATAGTGCAATTACGTTGGAAATCGTATGTGCTATTACGTAAATTCTCGTTATGTTACCAAATGAAGGTGATAAAAAAAACATTATTCATGTATCAGATGAAGGTGATGATGAAATATACTTATTCTCGCACCAGATGACGGCAATAGCACAAATAAATATTAATTTGTAACTAGGTGAAGGTTGCGATCTGAAAATATTTTATTTTTGGAACAGATGAAAATGAGAGAAATTATTTTCGCACCAAATGAAGGTGATGATGACAGTTTTGCGTGCCAGGTTGGGGGTCCTGAAAAGGTCCAAAACGCCGTACCGGCGCCCCTCGTCTTCCGCGGGGGGCTTAGCGTCCACAGAGGACGGGCACTCGTCCGTCTGCTGCAAGAGGCAGGCTCGCTCCTGCAGGAATTCAGGCACAGGCTGCAGACGACGGTAGATTGGTGATCAAAGTTGTATAAAATAAAGTTCCATGACAATTATTACAACGGCCATCAAATACGAAATCTGTTTGACTGAAGAAATTCTTCTTGAATTCCTGCGCCTACTGCAGGATGCCAGGAGACTCGCCATCCCTAGCAAAATTAGAGTAACGCCCGGGCTTCTGCCCAGGAGTCGTAACATTCAGCTTAAAGTTATTCTATGTCTGCAGGCCACCCAATCGAAATAATTTCTGGTCTGAATCTCTTTTCTGTTTAAATAGTGTCCTGAGAGTATGAGTAAGACAAGTGTGTGGATTAAAAGTATGACAAATAAGTCCTGACAGTATGACAAGATTGGCCAAAACCGAGTCATGCCAAGCTTGCCAGCGTCTTAGGGACTAAACTTCAAGCCCGGCCGAGGCGGACATGAGCGGCTGATTGACGTGCTTCCAGAGTCCTACGCGGCGTCTGCTGCAGTCGGCCCGCATACAAATTTGTTAGAGCAACGTCTGTTGCAAGAAGTCAGGAGGCTCACCCGCGCCTGCTGCAAGAAGTCAGGAGGCTCACCCGCGCCTGCTGCAAGAAGTCAGGAGGCTCACCTGCGCCTGTTGCAGGAAGTCAGGAGGCTCACCTGCGCCTGCTGCAAGAAGTCAGGAGGCTCACCTGCGCCTCTTGCAGGAAGTCAGGANTTTGCCGCCACGTACGACAACTTTAAAATGTTCTCTGTTGCGTACAAACGTCCTCAGGGTTCTACACTCAATAGTTTGTTCATAATTTAGGTTGAAAGTTATTTTCTGTGAGAGCGACATTCGGCAGTGGAGGGTTAAGAGTGACTTGACAAGAGGAGGAAATTGACAGAGGAGTAATTTGCCAATAAATTTTGCTTGCTAATGTGGGGAATTTGACAAAAGTGCGGAAGATGAGGATGGGGGTGATTTGCGATCGAAAGGCCAAATTTTTATCTGTGATTGGTGGGATTAGCTTGAAAATCTATCAATGATTGGTTGATTGAGTTACCAATTCGAAACTATTCATGATAGTGCTGCCGCCTGCTCAAATTTTCAGAGTGGCATTCTACGTACACAAAGTTTCCGTCTGTAAAGAATTAAGGGATAGATTCATCCACGTAGCTAGGAGGGTGAGGGATATACCTAGGGTGTAGGAGGAATTTACAGGCAAAGGGAAATTACGCTCACAGGTTGAGGTCTTTTCAATACAGAAGCACTTCTATCCGATTTGTTCAGGAAATTAAGTACAGCTGAGCAGAATTATACATACAAACAAAAAAATTCTTCTGGAAGCCAAAATAAATTAAAAAGGCCGAAAGGGAGACGAGAAAAGTTTAGAAGATGACGACTAAGGCCAAGAAATAAATATGATAGGTCACTTAAAAGTCACCAAAATACCAGAAGAAAAGTTGAAAGATGAAAAACATAAGAGAATAGAAATATAAGATATTAAAAGATAGCAAAAAGATAGGTAGCATAAGATAAGAGGATAAAAAGGCAGCAAAAATTAGTGAGCCAAAAGAGTGGTGAGCTAAATAGAGTTAGAACTTAAAATATAGTGACAATGTAAAGTAGTAAGAGAGCAAAATGTGAGACTTGAATGCGAAGAAGAAGACGATGAAGGGCAGAGTGGTGACGAGGCAGAGGCTCTGCCAGTCCCTGACGAGGTAGGCCACAACCGCAAGCAGGATCAGGCCACACGAGTAGGCCACGTTCAGCATCACCGAAGTGTATGTCCTCTGGTGAGGCCCGACTAGCTCGATCCCTGCCGTAGAGTGAGTAGTAATAGAATAAAGAGGCCATATATATGGTCAAATAAATTACTGATACCACCTGCCGTAAAGTGAGTAGTAATAGAATAAATAGACCATAAATATGGCCAAATAAATAACTGCTACCACCTGCCGTAAAGTGAGTAGTAATAGAATAAAGAGACCATAAATATAGCTAAATAAATAACTGATACCACCTGCCGTAAAATGAGTAGTGATAGAATAAAGAGACAATAAATATGGCCAAATAAATAACTGCTACCACCTGCCGTATAAAGTGAGTAGTAATAGAATAAATATACCATAAATATGGCCAAATAAATAACTGCTACCACCTGCCGTAAAGTGAGTAGTAATAGAATAAATGGACCATAAATTCACGTTCAGCATCACCGAAGTGTATGTCCTCTGGTGAGGCCCGACTAGCTCGATCCCTGCCGTAGAGTGAGTAGTAATAGAATAAAGAGGCCATAAAAAGGCCATAAATATAGCTAAATAAATAATTGCTACAACATGCCGTAAAGTGAGTAGTAATAGAATAAAGAGACAATAAATATGGCCAAATAAATAACTGATACCACATGCCGTAAAGTGAGTAGTGATAGAATAAATAGACCATAAATATGGCCAAATAAATAACTGCTACCACCTGCCGTAAAGTGAGTAGTAATAGAATAAATGGACCATAAATATAGCCAATTTATACCTTAACCCTAGGCAAATAAATAAGTGATACCTATAAACAGAAGAAATAGCACGTCAATATGCACAAATAAATAACATAATCTACAAATAAATAATGAAAAACTAACATGGTCAAATAGTGCATTGTGTCCCCACGAGCTCGATGGCTGTCGGAACACAAGTATATTAAAGAATTTAAATTATTTTTAATAATATGTGTGCTATTATAATATAAAAATAATAATCGCAATAAATTATGATAAGCTACTAAAATCCCGGAATCGGAAATAAACAAAATAACACGCAAATCTGTTTGAATATTACACATAAATATTTATGAATTAATCAAAACATTACATGAATAAGCCAAATGAATACATTCTATTTAATCCATCTATTCGCTGCAGCCATTGAGACGTCTGCTGACTGATGAATAGCTTGTAGAAATTTCGAAAATTTCGAGTTTAACTATAAATACGTCACAAAATTCCGAAATTTTGGAAGAAATTTTAGTTAGATTATGAAATTCAATTATTTAGTAATGTTTTCATTCATGAAATTGTGTGTTTAAACATGTATATAATTTTGTATCAACTTATGTAATTATGGCGTAAAGACAAAATTCTTCAGGCAAACTAAAAAATTTTGAATGCAAAGTGTGCATTCCACATTTGTTACATGTCTAATTATGTAATTATGTAATAATATATGTGATCATATATCCAATTATATAATGATCAATGTAATCATATATCTAATTATGTAGTGATATACGTAATCATATATGTTGCCTGCGAAGCTTATCTGCTTGTGGGCATTCACTTGGATGTCTCTAGCTATTATTTTATAAATGTTTTTCTTTTTTCTTTTGAATTGTAACTAGAGCTCCTTTGTGAATAAAAATTAATCAATCAATCATTCAAATTATGCAATAATATATTTAATCATGTATCGCATTATGTAATAATATGTGTAACCATGTAATAATCCATGCAATCACAAATTTAATAATTTAAATATTTTACTGAGCTCACCGAGAACAAAAGGTGTTGACAAGATCGCAGGTACAGCAAAGCCCGCCCCCACGCGACACATCAGCCACACCTCGAACGTCGGGGCGAACGCCGTGGCTGTCCCGAACACTACCAGCACCGTTAGGTAGATGTAGAAGGACGGGTGTCTACCTAGCCTGTGAGTAGAATGGTCAGGTAGATGTGGAAGAATGAATGAGTAGGATGGTCAGGTAGATGTAGAAGGACGGGTGTCTACCTAACCTGTGAGTAGGACGGTCAGGTAGATGTAGAAGGACGGGTGTCTACCTAGCCTGTGAGTAGGACGGTCAGGTAGATGTAGAAGGATGGGTGTCTACCTAGCCTGTGAGTAGGACGGTCAGGTAGATGTAGAAGGACGAGTGCCTATCTACCTAGCCTGTGAAAAAAGGACGGTCAGGTAGATGTAGAAGGACGGGTGTCTACCTAGCCTATGAGTAGGACGGTTAGGTAGATGTAGAAGGACGGGTGTCTACCTAACCTGTGAGTAGGACGGTCAGGTAGATGTAGAATGACGAGTGCCTATCTACCTAGCCTGTGAAAAAAGACGGTCAGGTAGATGTAGAAAATAGGGTGTCTACTCAGCCGAAGTAATTTAGCGTAAACTTCATTGTCTTCTTTGTGAAAGAAAGCATATTATATCCAATTCTGATTTTTAACCCATTTAACCGATTGATATTATTAAAAATTTGTCGCCTATCTTTTCAGATAAATAAGCTAAAGATTGCCTATGTCTTTGATTATTCTCATAAAATATTCCTCTTTATTGTGAACGTATATCCCCTATCACTCAATACAATATCCTATCCTATCCGGATATACCTCANCACCAACACAATTTCCACACAATTGACACAACAGATACAAATGGTCAGCAAACAGGAAAGAGCGAAACACGAGATCCTTTTGCCGCCATTGCGATGCAACAGGACGCGTGGCCACCCCCCTGCGGGTTGTGCCATACAAAGCAGCTTGGTAAGGTGATTCTTGTTCTATTTTTTGCAATGATGGTTTTTTTCTTATTATTTCGTTCTTGTGTGTACTTGCTTCAGCGAAATACGATATTGGCAGCGCATGTAAACGCTGAGAAAAATTACTGGGACTTTGACCAAACAATGATACAAGTACCACCTACCAGAGCCACGACGCTGGTAGAGTTGGCAGGTAGCTGGTAGTGCCAACCACCCTCCCCACATGGCACCACCGGGGCTACGGTGTCACTACCTTCACCTATACGTGACCAATAAGGTGACATATAAAGAGTTATTTTTACATTTTTAGTTAATAGGATTCTTGATATTATTGTTTGTTGTCGAACAATATTATGAAAAAAGGCTAGGTCCGTCCATGCTGCTTCTATTTTCTAAGTTTGGTTTCGTCAATAAGACCTAAAATGATATTTATATCAAGTAAAATGAGTGAAAACGTGAATAGGAAGTTAAAACAATACGAATCTGAGGTAATGTTTTATAACACTTAAAACACTGTATAGAAATTAACTTAGTATTCCCACCGATAGGGGGAGCGGTAGACGAGTTGATTATTCCAAGTGAAGTGAGACGCTCGGTGTAGTTGTAGTCGTACATCTGGCAGCTGCTGTAACGTTTTCTGGTGTTGTCGTACGGAATGCTGCAACAAAAATAACCACGCTTATGAAAATTCCTTTTAATATGCAAATACGTTTGTCTGCATTTAACTATTCCACTTCTGGCATATAGTTTTGTGAAGAACATCCACCACTCAAAGTTTATTCAGGATTGGGCATTCTTCGCTGCAAAATTATTGTTTCTTATTCTCAGTTGAATCAGAGTGGTCAAGAAAACTAAGATTGAAGCAGCGAGTTTAGGGGTTCGAAATCCGCAACTAGCTGTGAAAATTTTGGTCGAATTCTGCTACAGGCCAACATGACCTAAGCAAAGAATACACCAGAGACACCACCATTCTTAGATATAATTTGCATAAATACGTCTAATCTCGCTCAAATTTTCGGCTATTCAAACTTTTCGCCTATTTTCTCCGAAACTTTTCATCCAATTTTGCAGAAAAAATACAATTACACTCTTTCTGTGTTATCCGAAATGGAAGACTTAAAGATTTGTAACGAAAATTATTAATAATTATTGCGTACCTCAAGTTTCTTCGCGCCTCTGGGCTAAGATAAGGCGCCAGGCGTTCAAGTTCGGGCACCTTGCACCAGTGAGGCGGAGTGGACGCCATGAAGAGTTGGTTGTAGGCATGGAAGGCGCACGGCAGAGTCGCGGGTAGCAGGAAACTGTACAGGATTAGCCGCTGATAGGCGCCCCACTCGCCCACCTTCTTAAGCTCCTCGTCGAAATCCATAGCGTCTTTTTTTATGAAACAGGCGACAAAACCCGTGATTAATGGCTGGATTTTATGTTTATACTAACTCGATTAATGTTCGGGAAATGCATTTGCTTCTATTTTTAGCGAATCGAACATTATATTATATATTTTTTTTTGTCATTGCTTAATAGTGTCTAATACTGAATTGCGTAAATCGTGCCTTTCTGTTTTTATTGAGGAGATGTTGTCGGCAGCCAACTACTTGAGGTTACTGAAATTGAAGTAGTGATATGAGGTTCAATGGCCACTGCCAGCTACTGTGAAAATTCTGCGATTTCAAGAATCGGCGACATGGCCAAGCATGGACCAAGCTACAACGCATACACCAGATATTATTAAATTTTAATATATCATATTATAAAGGCTTGTGATATGCCTTTCCGTTTGCAAAAATTCCATAAACTGGTAGCATTTCGCCTTCGCAACTCAAGATCAATGCCTATATTGAGTGTGCACGCGCCATATCGCAGAAATTAGCGATACTTTACAACTGATCTTAATAACCAGCGATGCACTTTTTGCCCTTTTGTAGGTAGGTCATCCAGACCCAGTTTGTGCCAGTGAACGGCAAGTACTACGTCTGCTCTCTGCTCAAGCTTCAGGTAAGAAGTGTGTTGCTATTTGGACAATGACTAATTAATTTTTTTATGCATATAAGCGTAAGAGACAGGATCATACTTGCCTACAGGCTAGCCAGGAAAAAGTTCTTACTCATGGCTAAATAAAGCCTATTATGACTATAATAATTATGCCTATATTAATAATTAAATTTAGAAATCTTTTTGTACCTTCTAAATTTCAAAATATGTTGAGCGGAATGAATGCACATAATTTCTTAATATATGTTCAAATATTTGACTGATACAATGCACTGCTTTCACCTCTCACTATTTTTGCTCACCATTTTCAATAGTCAATTCGAGTTACTCTATGATAATGAAAATGTTCGAAGCCTCTCCTTATTTCCTTCCGGCATACAGTAATTCATCCTGGAATAATAATCAAACAATCGAAACTGAGCGACATGAAATAAAGAGAAAGCTGAAACCTTTTCAATTCATGCTGCAGATCAGCCGCCTGACCGACATCGCACCCATTACGTTAATGACATCACACACATTACATCACACCCATTAATGGCATCACAGCCATTACATCACACTCATCACATCACACCTGGTGCAGCGTCTCAGGCAGCAGTAGGGAGAAGAGACCCCCCAGCACCAGCAGGCCCCCCATGATCATCAGCGGCAGCACCAGCATCTCTGAGCCCTGCGATGTTGGAGGTAAAATAACAACATTGAAATAAATATATCTAAGAAAATAGCACGACATCAATAAGATTGAACTATGAAAACATGATCAGCCATTGAAGCATTAAAATGGAATGAAAGATTCATGTTGCAAAACAATTA
>NW_025936088.1:0-13049 GCF_000764305.2 Hyalella azteca | reverse complement strand
GCCTCTAGAAACGCCCTTCTGCTTCAATAACATGAGTAAAACCTTTAACAATGATTTATTCACGAAATAAACAACTCATTTATTTAGTCAGTGCAGGTTTTAGTTTATTCTTGCTACTGGCAAGATAAAAATATAATAAATTTCTTTGAATTAAATAGCATTAGTAAAAATTCACAACAATTCACTTCACTTTTAATGAGGGGACGATTATACATTCTTATAGATGGACATATCTGTACTTTTTTTATGCAGGGTATATACCCGACTTCCCGGATCTAAAGGTTTAGAAGCGTTTTCGAAGTAATGAAGTGATGAATAATTTCAATAGCTAAACATTTTACGTTTTTTATTAGTTTTCGTGAAGCATATCTGCTCACAGATGATAAGACGTGCGTGTCTGAAAAATGACTCCATAGACGCCTTTTGAGACCGGTTATATCCATAGTAGCATGATAGCTTCCTTAAACCTGTGACGTGGAAAAATTATTTTGAAATTTATCTGAAGTAGATGTTAAGAAGAAAAAGGTGTAAGCTATCCATGTTCCTGAACTATATTGGACATACGGGATAGCAATTTTTAGGAAAAGTACATTTACTGATTTATTTTTTTAAAGTGGTATTTGGCGCATGTTTTTCTTTCACTAGATTGTGTTGAAAAATGTGCGATACTAATTTTACCATTAACAATTTACCCTCTTGTTTCAAACATTTTGTCAGATGCAATTACAATTTCAGTCATGAGTTATGATAATAGTTACAGTTACAATGTATCCTTTCGTAAGTCATCATGGCGATTAAACTGAAACACTTGCCGACTTTGAAACACTTGTGAAATTTCAAAGACTTTTTATCTCTATCGCGGACCATTTGTATTAGAACTGTAACAAAAAACTTCCCAGGAGATGAGTCATATTCGAAGTCGTTACCACCAAATTATGTACGTAGGATGAGAGGTAAACTTTTACAACCCTCATATACGAGCTGGTTCACCTTTCAATGATCTTATACGGGCCTAATTTGAAAGTTTGTACCGGCGGGGAAGGGAGCTGGCACCGTGTTTACAATTTTCAAGCTGTTTTACAACCCTGACTCAAAAATTACATTTATTCGCTGGCCATGACATTCCAGACCATCATATTTTGCGAATTTACATCATGTATTCAAGTAAAAAAATTTATTAAGTAACTAAATTTGTAGAAAAAGACAATATATACAATAAGCACATCTATAGAATATGCAAAGTAATTGCTTAAAATAATCATTTATCCAACTAATTTTTTCCTTTTCAACTCTCTTAATTCCTTTCTCTGGAATAATCATACTAATCATTAATTGTCTCGTACGGAACAACGTTTGTGGAGCATTCGCACCAAATGTTATAGCGAATGATGCACTGAAATTTATTCGAAATAAATTTAATTACCACTAGCTTAGCAGTATGATTTAGATCAAACCTAATATATCTATAATAATTAATTTCATTAATGAGGCTTAACCTCATTATTCATGATTATAATCGACATCTGTCACGAGCTTTAATCTATATTTTAGAAATTATTTTGCCGAGATAGTTTTAGAGAGCTATGGTAATTTCCCATTATAAAATAATATGCTTATAAAGTACGCCATTGCCATGAAAAGCCACGTGATAGAAGCATTAATTGAATTTTCAGAATAATAAGCATGGTTAAATAGCATGAAATTAGATGCAGGGATAAAATTAAGTAAAGTATATGGCTGAAATGGTTCTCGGTTTTATTTCGATAAGAGTTTGTCTTTATAAAAAAATTAAATTTAAATTATTCCTAACCAGTTGGAATTAGGTATATGTTGTAATGAGAAAACATATAAAATCACCAGCAAATGTTGGATTTAGTTTTCAGCGCTTCAAATAATCTAATAATTTACAATTAGGGTAGGATAGAATCTTAAGAAGGAAGAACAATTATTGCGAAGTGATAGAATTTACCGTAACAGTGAAATATATTTTATGTGGCATGAAGATTTAAGATGAATTTGCGGTAAATTACTACAACTGGTAGTAAATCCTTCAACTGGTAGGGATGAAATCTATTTGCCCTTATTTATAGCGCATTTTATCTTTATAGCAAAAATGCACTATTGTGTTCGCCATGTCCGTCTGTCTGTCTGTCTGTCTGTCTGTCCGTCTATCCATCCGTCCGTGACTTCACGCTTTCGTCAATTTTGAAGCGGGCATGCCTGTATCAAAGATACGACATCTCTAGCTCTAATGCACTGTACTAATCGCAATGAAAACTGATTTATGCACGAGAAAATGCGCTCTCTGTCACTCACTGCCGTGAGTACTGAGTTATATTTTTTATATGCAGCTTACATGAACGCATAGACATTTTATTGTTTTTCCGCACCTACGTCTCTAAAAGAAAGCAATGTTTGAATTTCGCAAATAAATGTTTTGGCGGAGAAAAGTGTGGTTGACATTGGCGGAAGGAAGAAACTTATAATTATTTAAACTATCATATTTCATTTCACTATTGTTAAAATGGATTTAGAAATCGGTATCAATTTTATGTTAGGTATGCACAGAGGATGCTCGTACGAGCTAGAGCTGTAGCCTATAGACGTTATAAGTTTGATTCGTCCTAGAGCTTCGTAGCAAATAATATGCTCAAAAATGTCACTGAAAAAGTTTCAAATAATAGTACTATATTTTTAGCGCATTTTCTCATTTATGGAAAAAATGCGCTATTGTGCTCGCCATGTCCGTCTGTCCGTCCGTGACTTCACGTTTTCGTCGACGAAAAAATGCGCTCCCTGTCACTCACTGCAGTGAGTACTGAGTTTTATTTTTATTAGAGTTTTTATCTCTGTAAACTCATTCTTAATCGTCTTTATGAGAAACTAAATGAGGTAATGCACACGATTTCTCTAAAGACGGGGAAAAATTTTACTTCTGTCCAATTTTTTCAATGACTCGATTATGCATTAGCGCCACGAGACCTTAATTCTAATTTTAACAAGTTGTCATCAGATATATAAAAATCATTTGATATTCACATAGGGAATTAAACGCTACCCTTGATTAAAGCCTAGGCTATAATATGAGAGCTAGAATCCAAAGACGACTGTCGGGGCAACGTGGCAAAAGTAGAGCCAGCGTTCACAGAAGAAGAAGACGAATCTCTGCGCGGGGGTTTCGGCTTCCGTGAATTGACGAGACAAACAGAATTTGGTCCTCCACTTCTGTTGAGGGTGGCAGAACGTTGCGGAGCAGATGTTCCACTGTTGCGCTGGAGGGAAAGGTTCCCACCACCGCAATTCGTGGGGCTCGGGAACTGATTGGGGTTTGAAAATTGACATGAAGAACTCCCGTTGTAGGTATTTGGGGAATACTGACTTACGGGGAACTCGTTGCAGTACTGAGGAGGAGGGCAGTAACTTACTGAAGTGGTAGGGAACTGAGTGACTTGATGGCCGGGGGACAGGGAACATAAGCCCCCTGCAGTGCAAGGGGGGCCCGGTGTACCCATAACTACGGAAGTACCTGTGAGGTGAGGGTGAAATATTATATTCTATCAAGAATTATAAGGAGCATTTCAAATCCTGCGGAAGAAATATGAAGGAAATTTTAATATATAATCACAAATATTTTATAATTTGAACTCATAATCTACAGATTAATTTTTTGCATCTAAAGATTATTTATAGAATGGGCAAAATTTTAGCAAAATTCTCTCCAATACACTATACTAACTATAGCATTTTGATATGTAATGGAATTAAGTTCCTCACGTCTACTATACTTGGTGTGCGTGCGACCACCTCAGTCAAAACTCTCTATAGGAACCAAAATACCGACACCAATAAAATGAGTAATTGCTTCAAATTCCATACCCTAGCAAAATTAAGATGCGGGATCTACCCTGGAACAGGGTCGAGGACTTAGGAAGGGACTTAGGCTTATAGAAGCGCCAAGGACTTAGGGAGAACGTAAAGCAGCCTCATGACGCTCATTACAATTGCGCCATATTTTGGTCTGCGAAACATAGTAACTATTGAATTTCCTGGAGCCATATACTGAGAGATTGTTCAATATATTGCGCCATCACTTCCCTGGCGCCCAAAAAATTATCAAATTTCCAGAATTTCAAGTCAATATGTTGAGCGAAACTGAATCATGTTTTGACATAATTATGTTTCAGAAATTTATAGCATTTGAAACAGAAAGATCGCAGAAAGGGAGAAATAGTTTAGGTTCAAGTTTATTTACAGAGAGAAGTTTATTCACAGAAAGTTACTTAACAGTAATGAACTGAGAGATAATTTTTCAATCAGTATTTCGTACTACTTCTTTTCGAACGATTAGAAGAATATTGGACTGGACCATGACTGGCATATGCCTGGCACGTGACCGGCAGTGTAATGTAAACCCGGCCTCAATCAGCCAATAATGTCTGCTTCGACTTTAGGTTTGAGGGGCAGCCTCTGGGCATGCAGCCTCTGGGCAGCTTGCAATATCGGTAGGACTAGGCTTAGGCAACACATGTCATGCACTAAGGCGACTATGAAGTCGGAAAGGATATTCTGATCAGAAGCTGAATTCGATAGGGGGCTAAGCAGACAAAGAATAACTTTAAGCCTAGTGTTAGGATAAGAGTCGAATATGAAATTCATGCCCTGGATATATCAATACTAAAAATTTTCCGCAACAAGGGGGAATTTCGCAATTAACATTATGACACAAACGTACCAAATAATTCACTAAGATATCCGGTTTACGTATATAATTTGGCAAATTTACCATATCCAAATGTTCAGATACAATAAAGTGAGATCTTTTTGTTCATAGAATTTTACAACCGGTTGTATTATTCTTGTATTAAAAATTTATTTTCTCGATTGTAATTTTGGGTCCATATGAAACGAAATCGCATGTCGGGCGTGGATCGCAGATAGCCCCTTTGATGATGAAGATGATGCTAGCCCCTAAAGTAGAATAGGCTATTTATAATTAATTAGTAAATTAAAGTAAAATTCGCCTACACAAGAAATAATTAAATTAAATAATAAATCGAAGCAGAACTCACCTAAGGAAGAATTAATGTCCGAATCAGTGAGTGCATGTTGCGAGGCTGTGGATGTGGCCTGCAGAGGAGGTGGCGGGATGAACTGACTGGTTGAGAGAGCACTGCACCCGTTCCTCTTTCCAGGCCCTGCGGTGTACGATGTCACTTCCGTGTTGCGATCCCCGATATCTGGTGGCGTAGGGAATGTCCGTAGTTCCGTTACTTGAATATCCGCGGTGCAGGTTGTAGCCACCAACACCTCTTTGCCAGGTGGCGTTATGCTTCCTTGCGTGGTCCCTGGTGCCCCTCGGATTCCACTATCGACGGTGCAGAGAGGTTGAACGCTAACGCTGTCGTATGTTATTTTGGAGCCCATTTGGCTGCGTTCTCTGCGGTATAGCAGCGCTGCGAATAACATCACGTTGAGGACCAGCAGGGACAAGCCAATTGCCACAGTTAGGGTCAGGGCCGTCGTGTAATCCAGCAATGGATTTCTCTCGGAATCTTGCCCAGACGTGGAAATGTTTGCACGGCTTACACCAACGCCGTGAGTCGCGCTGATGTTCGGACCCAAAAACTCGTTGCGTGGATTGGGAAGCATTGGTAGGGGTGATGTAAATGACGCTGGAGTCGCCTTTAAAAATCTGATGAAGAAAATCGAATTTTTGGAAAAGCAGGATGGATGGACTGGAAATTATTTACGGTGTAGAAGTAGAGGAGCTGGTTGAATCATAGTAATGAGCCGATAAAAGACTCGCTATTGAAAATAAAAATTTGATCACAAACCAAATTCACTAAATGTTTGATAGGACGCAGAAAAATCTCCTAAAAATAATCACCACATGAAAAGTTTTGAATAATGATTCAGGTTAGAAAATACGCTTTGACGTATGAATGCTTATCAATGTGTAAAATAATTTATTTGGTCATCTGAAAAACTGATCTACATCAATGCTTCCATTTAAAAAGAATAAATGAGGAAATAATGTGTCTTTCGCGCAGAAACGTCATGTGTCAAATAATGTCTTGCGTTGACAATGACTGGATATTTGATGATCTTCTTGATAATTTATCAAAATATGTATAGTACGCTATATATTAGTGCTGACCTGTATGGGTCCAAGGGTCTGACAGGTCCTACGAAGTAGTCAGGATCGTCACTGTGGTGCCAGGATCTGGCCTCCTCGTCATGCAGAGCGTCTGACGTCAGCTGCAGCTCCGGCAGCAGCCAGTTCCAGAGCGCCACCTGGTGAGCGCGGTAGTGGTCACGCATGCGCGGCCGAGAACCTTAAGAGGAGAGGCGGGTGGTGAACAACCGAGTCTTCATAAAACGGACGAGAAGAACCTTAAGAGGACGATCCAGAGAATTTAGAGTCAGAGGTCGTGCTACCAAACTCGCAATGTACACGTATAAGCAAATAATACAGAGAATTCGGAATAATGGACCGTGTTACCAAAATTTCTATTTGCACTTTGAAGACGACGCTCCAGAGAATTGCAAATCAAATTACCGGGTTACCAAAATTCGCTATGCTGACAAATGTGTCGAGTTTAAGACGGCGATGCAGAAAATTTGACATCAAGGGACCGGGCTACCAAAACTCGCTATGTACACGTTTAAGAAGACGATCCGGAGAATTCGGAATCAGAGGATCGTGCTATAAAAGTTGCTATGTACACGTGGCGGTCGATTTCTCTCATTTGATTGATGATTTTAGCTTGAAAAGCCGTCAATTATTGGCCTACGTAGTTGAGAACTCGTATTTTTTTATAGAACCACCCAAGCACTTAGTTCTCATGGATGAGTGTAAATGTAAATTTAAACATGTAAGCAACTGAAAGTTTCTTAGTGCTTGCGTGTGGAAGAATTTGAACATTCATAAATTAGATGTTCAACCATATATACTTCACGTTCAATGATACAGTTCATATTTCACCATAAAACAATAACTCCCGAGCGCTAAATATTTTTAGAGCAATTTGAATCGAAATAAAGCAATATATACAGTTCAGACTATCTCATATATTTCGAGATAATTCACGTGGTTCTACTCGACAAATTCTTGCACCACTCTCTCATATCAACGGAGTTCGCATTCACATGCAGCACTCACTTATTTCCAGGTAGTTCTCGTAGACAGGATCGTATTTTTGCCACGTCAAGTTTTTGAAACGTGAACGTTCAGGATAACTAAAGTTTGGCTGGCTGCTTTCTT
This sequence comes from Hyalella azteca, assembly GCF_000764305.2. Lineage (NCBI taxonomy): Eukaryota > Metazoa > Arthropoda > Malacostraca > Amphipoda > Hyalellidae > Hyalella > Hyalella azteca. The sequence continues at coordinate 5,785 of NW_025936088.1, read as the reverse complement.
GCCCATTAGGAGTTCTGTTCAATTTGAAAAAGTACGAAACATATTATCGAATTTTTTTCCAGTTTTATCAATAAAAGTTACTGGGTATAGTTTTTCTCACTAAAAATTTTTGATAGAATAATTAAATTAACCACGATGAGCTGTCATTCGTTACAATTTAAAAATTTGTATGATGAAATGGAAATATTATTTTATGATTTTATCTGAGTTAAAAGGCGAACAGATTATCCTTGAGTTAATTGGGGGACAATCTTATCCACCCAAATGATCAGGTTCTTGTTCCGAATGATTTTCACTCTCAGAAATAGCGTATTTATCCATTATATTTATTAGCGTATCAGCGTATTTATTGTTGATCGTTAGCCAAAGCAACCTAATAACAACACAATTTAAGCAACTTTCTTCAACTTTACACATTAGATTCCAATGCGAGGGTCGATTATCTTGTTTCATGCAATCTGAGAGAAAATACGTCGTAATACGTAATCATCACTTCGATATTAATTTGTGTTCATGACTGATAACACTCACCCAGATCTCGCAAATGTTGACCACAACTTCATGAGTATTTCGGACACATGAGCATCATTTCGGGTGTAGTTACTTGTTGAGACCCACACCACACTCGGAACTGAGTCCTCAAATTGAAAACCAAATTCGGGACGGGAAAGGTGTTGTCGGGATGTCCCATATGATCCCGGTTTGTCAGCATAAGATTCCGGTGAATTAGAGTAAGGTCCCGGGGAGTTATGGTAGCTTCTTGATGATGTAGGTGGAGTGGTGACATCGCTGAATGGAGCCCCGAACATAAGGTCCAGCTCAGATGCAAATTTACTTCCCAGACGCTGAAGAATAAGAAAATGATTATAAGTTATACACGAAATTATACTTTGGGAAAACAATATCGAACGTATACACAGTTCATTCCCGAAGCATGTATTATATGTGGGATGCATGCATACCGTGTCAGAATTAAATCACTTCATGTAGATGAAGGTATACTGAATGTATACTAAATGATCTAAATATCTATTATATCTTGCGGTGGATATATGTCATGCAAAGCCCTTATGTTTTTTTTAAATAAATTTTTGATTATAAACTATACAAATCTCTAACGTAACCTTATTGAAAAGCTCGTGAAAAATTGCCACTAAGGAAAACAATCGATGACTTGCGCTGTGTTGAGCGAAGAGGCAGAAGTAACATACAGGATCGCACTTGATTATCAGCGCCGTGCTGAGCGTAGACGTAGACGTAATATAACGGATCATACCTGATGATCTGCGCCGTGCTGAGCGTAGACGTAGACGTAATATTACGGATTTTTTTTAAGGCCTCCCACACTCACCATTCCAACAAAAAAGGAATTGATTTTATTAATTAAAAACAGGGAATGGTTTCATGTCAGTGATCAGGGCCCCGACCTTAACGCCTCTGATGGTGGCCTACACCGACTCCGAGGGTCACTGAGCTGTGACGCGAGCGAGGAGCGGGCCCACGTCGAACTTTTCTCTGACTGCTGTTAGATGCTAGCTGCATTGCCTCTCTGCACGACCAAACCCAACCTTTGCTCCAACCATAGAGTCTCTCTACGTTCGCCGGACAATTCCGTAATGCGACGGCCAATCTCTGATATTAAAGGACCAGTCGTTTCACCATATGTGCCCGCTGTTTCCAATGCGACTGGCTCGAAACGATACCGAGCTGCCAACGCCGCGTATTTACGTCTCTTGCTATCCTCCGCCGCACGAGCCGCGAACCCAGCAGAAAATCTTTACCTCGCTCTACAATCGCACGTACTGTGAGTAGAATAATGACAGCTCGTGCAAAGCACAATACGCGTAGAGGCGCGGGGTAAAACCGGGGGGCTTTGCGCCCCCCAAATCAGGGGTTTTCCGTCATTGGCAACAAGCCTCGAAATCATAACTCTCAGTCACGGTAGACTTGGATTCCAATTAAAATTATCGCACGCATTCACGGTAAATGTGCATCGTAAACGAAATTCTAGAATGAAATTTGCAGCAAAGTCGCTCTCAAAAAATATAACATTCATGTGAAGGCAGACTTCCTGCATTTATAAGATAATGATGACGACTAAATAATTTTTGCGTATTTATTTCCTTTATTATAATGACAAAATATTCACACGAGAATCCGCCTATTTACAAAAATGTATTTAAAGTCTTATATACACATTGAGTTAGTTTTGACTAGTAGGGTAAACGAAAATCAAATTTTTTAATTAAAAAAAATAATTATGTAACCACAGATCATTATAAAGCCTCGGCTAATTTGCCGCAGATTTTAAGTAAGTAACTGGAAGGGAAATAATTACGTTTTCCATAATTTTACAATTTGGCGATGAACTAAATATTAAAAAATTATTTCTTGGTAGAGTTCCGCCGAATATTTCAGAGCATTACTTGTTAAAAAACTAGGCATCATAAGACCATGCCAAGCTATCAAGACTTTGATTTCATTTCCGAATTTCCGTATAACAAATAAGATCGCCACGTCTGGCTCATTACAACTTTATTAGTGCCCAAGTTGAATTGTTTCTAATGAAAGCTTTACATTTCCTTACAGAATTGAAAATGTATAGAGAAATCACGGCTGCCATCATCGATTGATTCTTCAGGCATCATTGCACCTTCACTTCAACTCTAATGTTTCCAATAGAAATTTCTGTTGGAAAATCTATTTTTGAATTCATGGAATATCTATCTATGTAACCGAAATTCATTTGAGCATCGAAGTTGTAGAATTATTCTATAAGTTCTATACTGATTCTGGAAAATTCTATGCTGCATCTGGATCAATATATGTAGATTACAAGATTTAATTTGGCTTAAACTCCTATTTAATTCTCAGCTCTTCCTCAACCAACAATTAAAATGATTTAAAAAGTTTTATACATCGATTCTTAAGACTACCATAGATAAAAATGGACCGACTCAAGCAATAAAGGCTTGACACTAACATAGATTACTTCTATTAACCTATTTACGCGAAACATTTGATAAAATTCATTCCCGACTTTACGATCGAGTCATCATTAACTTCATTGAACTTATCTTTTATGGATACGCTTTTTAATGCATTTCCAACGCTATATTGTAGTTTAACTGGTTTTAAACGAAATGCCCATTAGCTGGGTAATTCAAAGAGATAGAACATTAATAACTGGTAACTTTTTGTGTATAACTCTTATTATAATTTGTATTAACTTTAAATATGAGTTCAAGGGGAAAATTTACACTAAAATCGGAAATTGAAGCCTCTAGAAACGCCCTTCTGCTTCAATAACATGAGTAAAACCTTTAACAATGATTTATTCACGAAATAAACAACTCATTTATTTAGTCAGTGCAGGTTTTAGTTTATTCTTGCTACTGGCAAGATAAAGATGTAATAAATTACTTTGAATTAAATAGCATTAGTAAAAATTCATAATAATTCACTTCACTTTTAATGAGCGGACGATTCTAAATTCTAATAGATGAACATATCTGAACTGTTTTTTTTATGCATGGTATATACCCGACTTCCCGGATCTAAAGGTTTAGAAGCGTTTTCAAAGTAATGAAGTGATGAATAATTACAATAGCTCAACATTTTACGTTGGTTTTTTGTAGTTTTTTGTGAAGCATATCTGTTCAAAGATGATAAGACTGGCGTGTCTGAAATATGACTCCATAGACGCTTTTTGAGACCGGTTATATCCATAGTAGCATGATAGCTTCCTTAAACCTGTGACGTGGAAAAATTACTTTGAAATTTATCTGAAGTAGATGTTAAGAAGAAAAAGGTGTAAGCTATCCATGTTCCTGTACTATATTGGACATATGGGATAGCAATTTTTAGGAAAATTACATTTATTGAATTATTTATTTTAATGTGGTATTTGGCGCATGTTTTTCTTTCACTAGATTGTGTTGAAAAATGTGCGATACTAATTTTACCATTAACAATTTACCCTCTTGTTTCAACCATGACTTATGATAATAGTTACAGTTACAATATGTCTTTTCGTGAGTCATCATGGCGAATCAAATAGAAACACTTGTTGATTTTGAAACATTCATGAAAATTCAAAGACTTTTTACCTCTATCGCGGACCATTTGTATTAGAACTCTAACAACAAACTTTTCAGGAGATGAGTCATATTCGAAGTCGTTACCACCAAATTATGTACGTGGGATGAGAGGTAAACTTTTACAACCCTCGTTTTCGAGCTGGTTCACCTTTCAATAATCTTATACGGGCCTAATTTGAAAGTTTGTACCGGCGGGGAAGGGAGCTGGCACCGTGTTTACAATTTTCAAGTTGTTTTACAACCCTGCTCAAAAATTGCATTTATTCGCTGGCCATGACATTCCAGACCATTATATTTTGCGAATTTACATCATGTATTCAATTAAAAAAATTCATTAAGTAACTAAAATTTGTAGAAAAAGACAATATATGTATACAATAAGCACATCTATAGAAAATGCAAAGTAATTGCTGAGAATAATCATATATCCAACTAATTTTTTCCTTGTCAAGTCTCTTGATTCCTTTCTCTGGAATAATTATACTAATCGTTAATTGTCTCGTACGGAGCGACGTTTGTGGAACATTCGAACAAAGTTACAGCGAACGATGAACTGAAATTTATTCTAAATTAATTTTATTTCCTCTAGCTTAGCAGTATGATTTAGATAAAACCTTATGTTTCTCTAGCAATTAATTTCATTATTGAGACTTAACCTCATTATTCATGATTATAATGTACATATGTTACGAGATTTAATCTATATTTTAGAAATTATTTTGCCGAGATAGTTTTAGAGAGCTATGGTAATTTCCCATTATAAAATAATATGCTTATAAAGTACGCCATTGCCATGAAAATCCACGTGATAGAAGCATTAATTGAATTTTCAGAATAATCATGGTAAAAAAGCATGAAATTAGATGCAGGGATAAAATTAAGTAAAGTATCTTGCTGAAATGGTCCTCGGTTTTATTTCGATAAGAGTTTGTCTTTATAAAAAAATTAAATTAAAATTATTCTTAACCAGTTGGAATTAGGTATATGTTGTAATAAGAAAACATATGAAATCACCAGCAAATGGTGGATTTAGTTTTCAGTGCTTTAAAAAATCTATTGATTTACAATAGGGTAGGATAGAATCTTAAGAAGGAAGAACAATTATTGCGAAGCGATAGAATTTACCGTAACAGTGAAATATATTTTATGTGGCATGAAGATTTAAGATGAATTTGCGGTAAATTACTATAAACTGGTAGTAAATCCTTCAACTGGTGGGGATGAAATCTATTTGCCCTTATTTTAGCGCATTTTCTCTTTATATAAAAAATGCACTATTGTTCTCGCCATGTCCGTCTGTCTGTCTGTCCGTCTGTCCGTCCGTCTGTGACTTCACGCTTTCGTCAATTTTGAAGCGGGCATGCCTGTATCAAAGATACGACATCTCTAGCTCTAATGCACTGTACTAATTGCAATGAAAACTGATTTATGCACGAGAAAATGCGCTCTCTGTCACTCACTGCCATGAGTACTGAGTTATATTTTTTATATGCAGCTTACATGAACGCATAGACATTTTATTGTTTTTCCGCACCTACATCTCTAAAAGAAAGCAATGTCTGAATTTCGCAAATAAATGTTTTAGCGGAGAAAAGTGTGGTTGACATTGGCGGAAGGAAGAAACTTATAATTAATCAAACTATCATATTTCATTTCACTATTGTTAAAATGGATTTAGAAATCGG
>NW_025936087.1:0-430 GCF_000764305.2 Hyalella azteca | reverse complement strand
ACCGCATTCTATTACTTCATTGATCCGTGACTAGGACTAAATGCGCTGGACAGCTGCAAATAACGCTGTTAATTTCATAATTGATCATGTATGAAAAATTGTGTTCTATTTCAGTAGATGAGCACTACCATATTAAACGAGAGGATATTTGGTTGATCCTGAAATATCGTTTCTTTTAGAGTGGATCAGAGAACAGTTTCGCGGCATGAAGAATATTCCATGACCAGAGGTGGACAGTAGCGCGCTACATGTAGCGGTAGTGGTAGCGGCTCTACATTTAAGGCAATGTAGCGGTAGCGCCCGCTACATATTTAAGTAGCGATAAGAGGTTTTGTCGCTACAGCGCTACCGCTACATTCATAGATAAAGCCTTTAGATTTTACTTAAGGGGACCGGCTACCCTCCAACAAAACTTTTTTGTTTACAGACG
>NW_025936086.1:0-1462 GCF_000764305.2 Hyalella azteca | reverse complement strand
TTCTATTCTATTCTATTCTATTCTATTCTATTCTATTCTATTCTATTCTATTCTATTCTATTCTATTCTATTCGGGGGTCGCGGGGGGGGGGGAATTAACTTATTTCTTCCTTCATTTCCTTCTTTTTTTCCTCCTTTTACTTCCTTATTCTTTTCTTAATTCAGTTTCCTTCCACAAAAATTTAGAATGGTAAGCCCATTAGATTATATTTAATTTCAACATTAAACATAAGAATTTAAAATGAATGATCATGGCCAAATTTCCTACGTTGATGCTGAATTGCGTTGAAAATTCGGAGCAGGACAATTCCGGACGTCACATCATTGCAAAACTTCGTTAGTTAGCCATAAAATTTCTTTACATCGTCAGTATCCATGGACAAGAGTAAATGCGCTATTCAAATTCGATAGAAATATTATTTTCGTCGTATAATAAATTTTGAAGGTTAATAAGCCAAATAACTCTGATAGACATAATAGCTTTATTATAATAGGTAAAATATATATGCATAACTGCTGTCACAATCAACAAACAGCTCATATATCAGCATGTATTCAACAAGAGAGTAGAGAGGTAGGTCTATCGAGCGTTGATGTCTAAAAATACGAATCAGATGAAAGAGATTAGCAGAATTTTTATCAATTCTAGATTTCTGTTACTAATTAAAAAGTTTCCAGGGAAATGAGAGCACATCGACAGCAAGGGTATAAAGCAATGTTTATTTATAGCTCCCAATACAGTTTCAGCGCTAGCTAAACTGTGAACTTTTTTATTATAGTTTCACCCTTGACTTTTTCTTCACCGATCATAGAATTTGATCTCTGAGGGGAGGGGGTCTACGATATTTTAGCTACATTGGTACAATCATGCATCTTAACTTATGTGCACTGACTTATGTTCAATGGAAACGTTAAATTTGATTTTGGATTTAAATATTTAACTTTTATCAATTTTTTTAATCTGATTCTCTTAAGGCACTATATACTGTGAGGATGATGGAGTGATTTTGTTGAAATTATTTTAACGGCCATAGCAAGTTTAACGAATAAACATAATTACTGATGCTTATTAGGCGGAATATTGCGACAAGAATTACCTATCATTTATGAGTAACTGGTGAGTCCTGCGTTAAATGACATAAATGTTTCCGTTTCAACAAAATCAGTATAATAAATAAATCGGCTAGTAATCAATTTTGCATAATGTTCAGTAGTTCTTTATTATAATTTTGTAATAAATCAGCGTCGTTATGCAATGCAATTGTATACAGTAATTAAAATTTTATACACCATATAGGTCTTTGTGTGATAAAGGTGAAAATTCATACGAAGAAACTGTGATGTCGAAGTGATGGTCGGCCAGCGCTGCTGTACATCAGCTCTTGACACGAAGAATTTGCTGCTCTTGGGCATACTCCAGTATTTTTGATTGTAGTATTTGGTAACAAGACAATGAGGCAGC
>NW_025936085.1:0-886 GCF_000764305.2 Hyalella azteca | reverse complement strand
TACCTCTTCAGACCTACAATGTTGTGTGCCGGCTATCCTGAGGGAGGCGCTGATGCTTGCCAGGTATTTTGTTTCTTTTTTGCAATAAAAAATTCAACTGTTAAGTGTAATTTGAAGGTGGTCCAGTGGTTAAAGTTCAGAGTACCAAGATTGGCGCAGAGAGGCGCGGGTTCGATCCCAGCTCTGTGCGCCAGTTTCTGGTCAGAATCGGCGAGGAGGCCGGGCGGTTAAGCATAGCAGAATTGTAGCAGTGAGTTGCGAGTTCGAGACCGCAAAATGCTGTGAATGTTCTGCGATTTTAAAAATCGGCGACAGGCCTACGGCCTACTAAACGCTGAAACCGCTATAGCCGCTATTTGATGAAGCATCATTTATTGAAAGCATTTTCATTTATTGAAATTTGTATTTGACTCTCTACGTTTTTTTTCTTATATAGTCAAAACTTGAAACGTAGTTGCAATGCAGACAGTTGAAAACGTAGTCGATGTAGTTGGAAGGTTAAGGCGCTATTTGATATCTTTCTGTAACAGTTTTTCTTGGTTTTAGTTATTTTTAACATCAGATTTGTAGATTTGTAGTCTACTCTATCATGTAACACTGGTTCTACTCGTGTTTTATTGACACACTATGGAAACATGTGCCCTAATGTGCACTTATGTTTATACACAACGTACCCGGTTAGTATGGGCGTTTGGGTGAGTCAGTGATTCTGAAATAATCAGTAAAAAAATTAAGGTATAAACCTGGCCATTGCTCCCCAGGGGGACTCAGGCGGTCCTCTGATCTGCGGCGGGGAGCTACACGGAGTTGTGTCCTGGGGAGATGGGTGCGCCAAGCCCCAGAAGTACGGCATCTACACGAGACTTGCTGTCTTCTCAGACTGGGT
>NW_025936084.1:10558-33502 GCF_000764305.2 Hyalella azteca | reverse complement strand
CGTGATGCTTGGGTGTCTGATGGTCATAAACTTAGTTTCGAAATTTTTACGAATTGAATTAAAGCAGGTAGGAAATTCATTAATGACAAATTATTTTTTGGAATAAATGAATTAACGATGTATATTTCACCAGGTTCCACTAATCATGCAAATGAAACGGAAGAGAAACTTACTCGGTATGCTAGTGTATGAACAGAAAAACTATATAAATCAGGCGTTCATTAGAAATTATTCAGTGAAAAGAAATGCCTCGAAGTTACCACATAAGTAGAATCATATTTTTATCCAAACTAAGTGGACACAAAAGCTCCTCGGTGCGTTAGGAAGACTAACGTGTCTCTGTTGCTCTCCTCGAGGCTGCGTGCTGGCGAACGGGTCGCTGGTGGCGGCGGGGGCGACGTTACCCTACGCCATGTACGCCGACGTCTTCGACGTGTGTCAGCTCAACGGACGCATCCGGCGTAAGATAATATTATCAAATATTTTGTTTTGTTTAAATTATTCAATTAATAAATTTCTAGCTGAACATCTCACGTATTCTTACATTGCTTAACTTATTAAAGATGAGTTGGGTTGCTTATTGTGGTACAAACAAGGTCTTTATACCATACAACGGCTCCTTACTATATAGTACTCTCTTTTAGCGAAGTAGCAATCAGCCTTTGTTCAGTTCCTAGTGCATTCAAAAGTTCTTAACAAAACCGATTGAAAAAATTAGCTGACTGACTAGCGTTGAGTTAAACCTCCCAATACGGGTTAAAAGACAATTTTAGTTAGTGTATCTTTAATATTTAAGTTGAATTGTTTAAATTTTGCTTGTTATGAAATGTTTGGCAGCGAGCCCACTCGCAGTGGGCAGCGAGCCCACTGCGTCATGGGCCCATAGCGGGTTTCTCGCTAAGTATGGCAGATATTGGTCCGTGTTCTCTACCGCCGGTCGACAGTTTCACTGGGATGAAGTGTACGGATTTACGTTTTGCTAAGTGTTTGCGTTATTAAGTTATTTGTGAATAACTGTTTTAGCCCAGATAAAAATTTTTTTGCTGCTAAATAAAACTGTTTTCGGTTACTGTAGATGAAGCTTTGGAAATTACTGTTAATTATATTTTGAAAGTAATATTTATATAGATAATTTTGAGATCAAGTTTAGACTATTAGCTTTTAAATAAAATGTTGACACGATATAAATTGAAATGATACCTAATGGGGCAACGGGCCCACGCGTGTTACGGGGCAAAGCGCCCATGGTGAAGTCTTGTGTTACACATCATTAGATTTGTCTCAATGACCTTTTCAAAACTATGATCGACTAGCTTTTTGAACTACAAATTACACTTCATATTGCATGGTTTTTTTGCTTTGCGCCTCAAGGCAGCAGGTTTAATTTCTAGTTATGCGTATTTATGACCTCTTATCGAGTTATTGACTCTTGCCTTGCCAAAAGTTGATTTCAGTCAACACCAATGAGCCAAAAGTTGATGAGTTTTTATGGTGTTGGCTGAAATCACGATTAGGTACGAATTCTCTGCACATAATATCTGGATTATGGACGAAACTGGAGCGAAGTTTTTTTTTCTGATCAACTAAATGTATTTTTTCTAGTCAAGGATACACTTTTTCATGTCAAGGTACGAGTTTTTTATCGCAAGGATATATTTTTCATGTCAAGGATATATATTTTTATGTCAATGAAATATTTTTCTTCACGTCAGTGATAGATTTTTTAAGCCAAGAGTATATTTTTTTCAAGTTAAGAATATGATTTATAGAGTTGTTAATAAATGAATGAATGTCATATTTTTATTACATTTTTCTAATTTTTAACTGTAAAGTGTTGTTTTATCATTTTTAAACGAAAAATATGCAGTTGCGGTAAAGGGACCAAAGGTGGGCGCCTTGCCTCAAGCCCGTGAGCCCGTTACCCCAGGGGTGGGGCAATGGCCCCATTTTGACACTTTTTACAAAATAGTGTTTCATTAAAAATTGAATAAACATATAGGCGTCTAATTCACATCATACATTCCTCATTAGTTGTACTTTTAAACAAAACAAAGAACCACCTCGTATCAATTAGAACTTCATCAAAAATTTAGTTTAAAAAGGGGGGGTGCGCGCTGCCCCATGTTGCCTTACTCACTCCTACACGAGTTAACATCCGTGGTGATTCGAAATTATAATAGAAAATTCAAAGACCCATCGCAATCCTTTTAATGTAATAGAACACGTGCTTCTTGATTACTGCTTAAAACAAAAACTCTTTAATTAAAGTAACTAAGTGATTTATAATGTATTAACTGTGCATACAATCTACCTTTAAATACATATACAGTGGATATTGCTTCATGAATTTAAGTATAATAAGTTGTACTATTATGTTATTACACAACAAACACTCGATAATTCAAGTATACTTCTGAGGATTTGAGTATATTCTGGAAATGCAAATTTCCTTGTGTGTTTTCATGTACTAATCAAGTACCATCTTGATCCTAAAGAAAACACTTGCAAGTCCACATAGATCTGTGAGCTTCGATTCAAATGTAAGTCGAATCTAAAAGCAATTAGCGCTAGTTTCACATATAAATGAGTTTATTCTATTTTCGAGACGGACACTTGGAAGCCCAAGTCTTGCGTATTGGATTGAACAGAACTGATATTTATTCGCAAGTCTTTTAAGTTTAATTACAATTGATCCCTAATTTTGTCTTATCAACTGATGAGAGTTCATCGTGTGAGCTTGTATTTGCTGCAAAGCACTGGACACTGCGTAGTTAGTGAAAAACTCTATTTTCTGGAAACAAAGACGATCGACTGCAACCACTGCACCAAATTAACGCTGTACATTACAGACCCCATTAATATATTGACAAAATTTATAATACATGTGATAATTAAAAAGTAATTAGTTTTAAAGGTCTGATTGCATATATTGTCTGATCAATGATATTCAATGTTTCTTGAATTTCAAGATGTTGAATTCAATATTGTCTGATCTTGAAATTCAATGTTTGATCGCACATATTGTCCATATTGGCGCTATACTTTGAACGTTATTTTAGTTGGTTGACTATGGATTACAAGTAAAAGAATTCTTCTCCGAAAATGCAAAGCTGGATATATTTTGCATTTACTTTACTTTAATTATTCACGTACGGAAGACCGCATGGCTTTGTGACGTCTACATTTAACAGGATAAACGTAAAGGATAAGAATTTATGAGTTTGAGGCAATAAAAGGATAATAAATAAAAATTAGTTTGATTTAGCACTCTTGTGTTATAATAAGGTGAGGCAGTAACAACATGAAGATAAAATCCAATAAAAATCCAAAGTGTTTCGAAAAATTTTTAGCAGGCGGTCATATTGAACAATCATATTGAACGAGAAAGATAAGTTAATTTGAAGCAGGCAAAAGGTATGCTTCTGTTGTCGATTGACGAATCGAAGGCTTGCAATATACGAGGAACTATAACGAAAGTCTGGCGATGTTTAGTACAAAATAACAACACGTCGCTCTGAAAAAATAAATACATTTTAAATACATTTTAAGCACATTTTAAATAAATTTTAAATACATTTTTTAATAAATACATTTTAATTTAAGTCCTGAAAGCACAGAAAACCCCCGTTTTCAATTGGATATCAGAGTTTTATCCAGTTCGATTGGTTTATGTTCATAGCACTATTGAAAATTTTCGCGGCAGCACAATTGCCATAGAAGATATCCATAGATTCAAATAGTTTTTATATATCACTTGTGATAATCTTCCGTGCCGAGGTACAATTAAAAAGCTTTACCCACATGAAAGTTTTATTATTAACTTGATGGTGAACTAGCTAAGAGCTTAGGAGCGGCAACGATTGGGACTGGCCTCTTCTACGGTCGATTCCCTCTGCAGATGCTGAACTATACGGGCACATCTCTCCGTAACCCCAAGGTATGTTGGCACAAAGTTCGCTACCTGCTACGGGATCGTCAAACCGCTCTAATCGCGTCAGATCGAACAATACGGTTTGCTCTTAGTCTTTATGCTGCTTTTAAGAACACCGTACAAAATATTCTGATTTGATCCTACATATTCCTACATCACTTGATGATCAAAGTTGATAGGATATGTTTTAAAATTAGGGCGCAACATCAACTCAGGCGACGTGGTCTGTTAGGTGATGATTGTCAATGCCATTCGACTTTAGATATTTCCTCATTAATAACTTCCTTGTTGGAAGATAATTTCCTTGATTGGGATGTGTCCATGAAATCTTCCTCACCTACCCTCTTCCTACTTACCGTGTAGCGACTCACGCCCTTGTGACGTCATCTATAAATTAGCTATAAAATACCGTACTTAACCGGTAACTGCAGTCCTGGGCGTAACTGGGTGTGTAAGCTCTTACTCCTATTCATGTTAAAAGGAGAGTAGTTAACTAGAGTCGGGAGTAGAGAACGATATGTGAGCCGATGATAATGGTGTTTAAGCTCAGACATTGAAGCCTTTATTCCTATAAACTGTAAGCCGGATATAATCGACAAATAATACTCTATTAATCATTACGCTCTCTTTAACTAGCCCTCGTATTACCACCAATTACCGAACCCATCATCAGGTTATACAAATAAATATGAAGTGATGGGTGTGACGGGAAACTCACCCTCTTACAGATCGCCAAGACCGATTGAGTGCGTTCTGGAATTAGGGTAATGTGCTTGGCTGACTAATAAAGTTCATATTTTTGCGGTGCAATTATCTAATAAAAGTTACAATAAGGTGAAACAATTACCTAATAAATGTAATAATGCGCTGATACAATAATTTAATAAATGGTATAATATTCAGAAGCGACTTTTAAGTATCAGAGGGAATAAAACCGCTATGCGGCTTCTTATGCAGTTGGTAATACAGAGATGCGCTTGGAATAAAAATGTTATTCATATAATCGAGTAATTCCAGTTTGCCGGAATCATTTACGTAAATGTTCTGCAGAGTGATTCACGGAAACTTCCTATTTGAAAGCTCAATAAAGAAAAACTAGTAATGATTACGATATTGAGAAGGACATTAGCTGAATTTTTGTATCATTTAGTGTTTCAGATGACATCGAACAAATGATGGCCCCCATTGTCAATGCATTCAGTTAGTCCATTTTTGAAGTTCCGTTCAACTCGCTGTAGCACACTGACGCTTAGGTTCGCGATGGCTTGGCATATGTTGTTCTTCAAATGAGGTAGGGTTTTTGGGCAGTTGTTGTAAACACGTGATTTAAGATAACCCGATAAAAAAATGACATGGAGCCAAATCAGGGGGATCGGACGGGCCAAACAAAGTCACTTCTGAAGGCGATGAGGCGCTCTGCAAAATGTTTCAGGTCAATAGAACGGCCATTAGAATATTACGTCTCGAAAGCAAACGCAAGCTGCTCACTTGTCCAATGCATAGTAGCTACTGAAGGGGGGTCACAAAACTTCATGACCTTGCCTTTCCCATGAAATATTCCACGCTCTTTTCCTACAACATCTGGCTGCTTGGCGCGAAATACAAAACAGAAAGTTTTCGCGAATCACCCTGCAGCTTACGTCACCTAGTCTCAAAAAATTGATACAATAAATCAGGAGAACTTTTACCGTTTTTCATTCCCCCAACGCGATACAGGATTGTAAGACTCTAGTACAGTCTGGTCACCGACTCAAACGCCTTCGCTGAGGCATAGAGCGTTTCGTACAACCAGACATTTGACATGAGTTGGACCTTAATTAAGGCACTCATACCGCGTAGCATAGCATTACCCCGTCTTAAACGATTATACAGTCATTTCAATAACGGCTAATATATGGTGATGCGATTATCATTATAAATAGTTAATAATTCGGTTATGCAGTGATATAAGCAAGATTATAATATGGCGACGCGTTTACCTTGGATAGGATAAAGGAGGGTAATAGTTATCTTATAATATAGTAAGGATTATAATAAAGACAATAATTTGTAGTGAGGAGGTGAACCATAAAATGTTATACTACGGTGTTATTTTCTACACTCCACAGGTTAATAAACTGCAAAGTTGTCTGTAGAATGGACTTAGGGAATGCGAGATCTATTTCTAACATCAATTAAAGGTTGAATTTGTCAAGTTAGTCACGTGCAAACGTTCGAACTTTCTGTGAAAAAAGCGCTTCCTATTAAGTAGGCAGCGTCGCTACTGCGTAGCGTACAACATGTTAACTGAAGTGTGTTTCTCTAGCAATGCATCTTTATTGATAGTCAATTCGTACTCTCGTGAATTTATTCTCTAAAAGCGGAAAATTCGTATTTACAGAATTATTTCGCCGTTTCGGAAATACGAGACTTGTTCAGGATTTGCTTATAAGTTTGACAAGGAAATAAATTACCCGTAGAGCACGACAACTGGAGTACGCTGAGTACTAAGACAGATTTGGAGGTAGGAGCCACAGATACACCGACAGTACTTAGCTCAAGTATACGTGGGGGCTGGGAGGTACCATGAGAAGAATAGAGGGTACAGGACCCAGGTACACCAGAATGATCCGCAGACAGAACCGAGGATAAATGGCTCGGACACATACGGTTAAGCCGAGGTCAGAATCAAGGGTACAAAGTTCAGGTTCACGCGGGTGTACAGAGGTCAGAAACCAGGGTAGCCGGTGCGGGGACGTACACCTGGGATACCACAGACAATATCGAGAGTGCTTGACTCAGGCACACTCCGAAAACCAGCTGATGTAAATGGAGCTCGTCTCTGGCTTAGGATTGGCAGTAGCTCCAAAAAATGGGGCCGAGTTTTTGAAGTACATGTCTGGTGTTCCGGTCCCTGGAATGTAACAAGAAGTCAGACACATAGCCAAAAACATTACCTCGATGTACAGACGTAAATTATTAGTAACTGCTCTTTTACCTCGTATCGACCATTCTACAGCCTGACGATTTTGCAGAAAATACTACTTTCTACGATCTTTTAGAAACTATTTTTAGACCGTCAGCTGAAACTTCAGTAAACCTGGTCTCATGCCTCGACTTACGACTTCATCAGTATACCATCGCCACTACTCGACGGAACCCTCGGTGCTGAAGGTGCTTTCAGACGTTTTGATAGCCGTCGATCGCGGTGAAAATTTCTGGAAGGCCCCTCGTGGTCACTGATGGTGGATTTCGACAGTGCTCCCTTGTGACTTACCTGCAGCCTCGCCTTGGATTAGCAGCCTTCGTGTCGTGAGTGTCGCTAGGAATTAGTGACTTTACTTTTTTGCCTCTGTCTCTACCTTTCTTTTGTACACACGACTGCAGTCCCATCATACCTGTGTTTTCGCTCCCCCCTCCCCATCCCCCCTCATGCCCCTTCCCCCAGGGGGCACTTCTGCCTCGAACCCGATGGGCTTGCCCCAGATCTGAGGGAGAAAGCCAGTCGTGTTTTATAGAGAAATAACTTGAAAATGATTATTTTAAGCAAGTGCAAAAGCTAATACTTTAAAATTAAATTCACTGGTTTTTAGAGAGCTCAAATGACAGACGTGCTATCGCCGTGAACGCAACTGACTTTCTCCACCAAATCCATAGGCGTGTTGGTTATTTCTGACTCCTTATCACATTCAAATTGAACGTGAAACTAGCGGTTTATTTGTGAATTTTACCCTTCAACGTAACACCTCGAATAAAGTATATCTCGGTTGAACTGAGACTAATTACTTGATATTATGAACAAATTCCCTAAAATTATATGTTTCATCATTAATGCAGTTATTTCTAGGTATTTATACATAAATTTCATGGTATTAATAAGTATTTTTTTAGGTATTCAGTTGCAAATTAATAGTAATATACAGATGATTTAGGTATGAATTAACTTAAAAAGTAAATTGTAGATATTTTCCAACATATTTTAATGCGTCTCAAAACGATCACGTATAAACCCTTTTTTTGAACCTCTATTGGAGTCTCGCACCAATTATTCTTGACTGAATCGACACTTTTGCGGACTCGCCTGCGAACTCGCACCGGATCGACACTTCAGCGAACTCAAGCGCGAACTCAAGCGCGATCTCAAGAGGCAAACCTAACTTCACCTTCAACTTACCCAGTCATAAATTCCACCTACAGCCAACCCAATTATGCGCAATGTGCCTTTTCGTCTCCTACTGTCTTTTCCATTTCTCCTTCTTCTTTCTGGCCACTCTGCGCCACCTCTTGTTCTTTTCCACTCTTTCCCAGTGGCACCGAACACACACACAAATTTCTGGAAATGGCTTTACTCGACCTGTCGGTCGTACGTGAAGCGGTTGACCACGCCACCTTATTGCATCGTATCGATGTCTCATATGGCCAGCGTGACACAGTAGTGTGCAGGTTTGAGTCTGTCTCTAGGGACAGACTTCAATGCGTTCAACGAAAGCGCTTTTGTTTTACTACATCATCAGTGACCTGCGGCGTACTTCAGAGGTCGGTCCGCGGTCCATTACTCTTCTTTTTATATATTATCGAAGCATTACACATAATTTGTTCGCTTGGTATGATACCGCATATGCATGTTCGCTACTGTGCACCGGCGGGCTGTGATTTGAGACATGTGAGATTTTTTCGTAGAGCCTACGACTGTCATGCTTCGTTATTTTTGTACTTTGCTTGTGCTTAGTGTCTTTGATTGTGCTTACTTTTCAACTTTTTCAGTTCCCTCAATTCGTAAATATGAATAAACCAAAATGGCAGGAATAATCCAAAAGCATGTCATAAATAATCCATTGGCACAAAACCACAAATAGTTTCGCTTGCAATAGCTTTGCAGATTTTGTCGTAGTATTTAGTGCCTGGCAACAACAATGAACGCACTATTGAAAGCTTCACTCACCCCCATATATAATGCACATCATACGCAGTTCACGTTGGAGCAGCGGTCGAAAGCCTGGTAGACGGGCGCATTCGCAGAGCTAATGTCGTTGTTTGGCAGGTCCATGTTCACGTACATCACGAGCTGGCAGCCTGGCGCACAAAAACACAATAAGAAAACTGAGTAAACTTCATGAACGAGAATTTGGTTCACACATAATTATTCCGCTAAATGTTTTTTTAAATTCGAAATATGAGGAAACAAACAATGTTCCATGCAAACTCGCCTATGAAACTAGCAAGCAGTACAAAAGACACATATAGAGAGGTACAGTTCCTGAATTAAAGTTCACAACGAATTTAGGTCACATTTAACATCCAGAAAAGCAATTGCCTTCAAAACCAACACAAGATTCTACATCCTTTCTTCTGCCATAAAACGCACCCTATACCACGCCATTGTAAGATCTTTCCTCAAATACCCTCACATGCTCCTCACTACCTTCACACGCATTATACAGGGTGGGGCAGAACCGATTGAGCAGTTTAGAGCAGTCAGTGCTCGCAGAGATGGAAGGGGATGGGCGTGCAGTTGGTTTTTCCAGCCCCTCCGGTATTCTCATTTCAGTAGCCAAGATGGTGTGGTCAGGAGAACATCGTGGCTTAGCTGTGCGCGCATATTTCGAGAACAATCAATCTGTGATTGCATCGCAAAGAGCTTTTCAGCGGCGGTTCAATATTCCACGCAATGATGCTCTTCCTCAAGCGCACAGCGTTGCCAGATGGTATATTTCTATACCAAATTTCACAAATCTGGTATTTTCAGAAGGTGTCTGGTATGAATATTTTAGATTTGGTATATTTGCCTAAATCTGGTATTTTCTGGTTTACTGCAAATTTACTGCATTAAATTCCACCTCGGAAGTTTGAACTTCCTCCAGTGTAGTCGTGGATTATATAGATTATCTTCAGAGCGGCGCGACTAGAGGTTTCCCGCCATTTTTGGGCCCGTAAGTTTACCGCTTGATGAAATAACCCCAATCTAAATGTTACCATTCAACAACAGTGTTTAGTACAATATAAGCACGAGAGTGATGATCCTTGATTGATTACTGATCAGTGATGATATGGTCTAGGACGAGTGAGGTTGTCGAACCGATCTCTGCGACGCAAGCTCCACCATTTTTGTTTGGTGGTTTTGAATTCAAGTGTGCCACTTGAATTCTGGGGTGCCATTCAATATTTCACTGATCTTAAAATCATCATCCATTCATAGAAGTGGCTGCCTGTCTCTAATGCATTCATGGAGCGAATGTTTTCACAAGACACCTATGTGAAAAACAAGCAACGAAATAAATTTTCAACTAAGGTACTGGAGTCCGTTATTCGGACCGCAACAAGTGATCAAACCCGAAATGTTAGATAAATGCAATATGCAAGCATTTAGAAAAATAAGCAAAAGGAAGATGACCCGCTTCCGTGGCTTGCTCATGTTGAGCGAAAGGGGAGAAGGGCGACACTGATAAAAAAGGGGAAAAGTGGCAATGTAATCAAAGACAGGAAAAGAAAAGGGTCAAAATGTTCCAAACATAGGGAAAGAATATAACGTGTTCAATTTGGCTAATTATCGTCGAGCTAGATAAATGCACAGTACATAAGATAATTTTTTTTCTTATTATAACCTACGTTTCTGACGAATAATTTCGTTAAATTTGGAGGTAATAGTCTGTTTCTGAACAATAGAATTTCTGGTATTTTGAGCTAGGCAATATGGTATTCTCGCCGAGAAAAAACCTGGCAACACTGCAAGCGAACACAATTCGGTCCTGGGTTAGGCAGTTGTAGGCAACTAGTAGTAAACTAAGAAGAGATGCACATGGCCGACGCAGGTCGATCAGAACACCAGAAAATGTCGAGAAGGTGATAGCAGCAGTCATCCACTCGCCAAGACGTTCTGCACGAAGGCATATTGTTGCTTTGGGAATTTCCTCACGCAGTTTGTGGAGGATTCTGCATAGGGATTTGCATTTCCATCCTTACAAAATAATGATGGCCCAACAATTGAACGAAGCAGACTTTGCCAGCCGCCTAAATTTGTGTGAGAACATGCTTGAACAGATTGCTCCCGACGCAGCGTTCCTCAGCAGTGAAGAGGCGCATTTTCACCTATGTGGGACTGTGAATAGGCAAAATTTTCGTTACTGGGATGAAGATAACCCACAAATTATCCATCAAAGACCACTACATTCTCCCAAACTAACAGTCTGGTGTGCCGTCTCACAATTTGGTGTGATAGGCCAATACTTCTTTGAGGAGGAGGAAATAACCGTAACAGTGAATTTCGAACGCTATGCTGCAATGTTGCAAAATTTCTTGCAGCCCAGGATGGAAAACAATGTTGAAAATGAAGCATTGTGAGACGTGTGGTTTCAGCAGGATGGGGCTACAGCATGCCCAGCCCGAATATTACTCAATGTTTTGAGACGCATGTTTCCCGGACGTCTGGTGTCTCTGAGAGGTGATTTACAGTGGCCTGCGAGGTCACCTGATTTGTGCATTTTCGATTTCTTTCTTTGGGAACATCTAGAGGAAAGGGTGTTTAGAATTTGCCTACCCTACCACAGCTAAGGGAACGGATTATTGCAGAGGTTATGGCCATACCTCGCCACATGTGTGAACGTGCTGTAGGAAACTTCCGAGAACGACTCCAACAGTGTGTTGCAGGCTTGCAGCTAATGGCCACCATGTTCCTGGTATAGTTTTCAAAACATAAGTATTCTAAATGGTATGTTATGCTATCCTCGAGGAAAATAAACTTTTTTCTTTATGTACCTCCATTACTCTTTTATTTCGCCTCAAAACTGCTCAATCGGTTCTGCCCCCACCCTATAGAATAGAATAGAATTGTCGGCCCTGAAGAAATAGGCCCATGGCCTGTTACCGATTCTTGCATTTTCGTGACTTGATTTCACAAGGGATCCGGCTTTCTGAACTCGATCTTTCCATAACTGGCGATTGTTTGAGATAGCTGCTGGACATATTGCCTCTTCGTGCGTAAGGTGCTAGGCATTTCAAGACTGAACTTGTGCTCCTGCATTGCTTCGTGTAGTCCAGTGGTTCCTAAAGTGGGCGATATCGCCCCCCTGTGGGCGGGGGAAAGATCTGGGAGGGGGGCGGTGAAGAAGAAAGGGGCAGTAGGGGGGCGGCTGTCCGCAAAGTCAAAGTCAGAAGTTCGTACGTTTGTTTGAAGATTTGTACACAATACGTGCAGAACATGACTCCGAATCGAATAATTGTTCACGAGCTAAAAATCACCGTTTGGTAGTTAGTAATTTATATTCAAAATTTCGTTCGAATCTGTTCAGTAGACAGTAGTTTAGAAGAAATTCTTTGATCACTGCGCATTTCGGCCCATATCGCCATATAACTCCCGAATTATGGTGAAATTTAAAAATTTTCACGAGCTAATCATCACCGTTAGGCCCTAATGAATACGTGTTCCAAGTTTTATCGAGCCGCGTTCATTAGTTTGGGAGATATTCCTTGGTCACTGAATTTGGAGATTGGCCGTGAGTCCGGCCGCCGTAAATTTGTACAAGCCGTCTTGAATTTCTACTTTCTAGTGCTGAAACAGTTAAAACTGTATAAAAATATATCGGTTTACTAAATGGGGCTCTACTTGTGAAATACACATTTGTGTTTAACCTTTCTTGTTTAATTTGTGTATTAATACACATTTGTGTTTAACCGTGGGCAAGAAAATGCGGTTGTTTCTGTCGGGGGGGAGGGGGATTCACTGAGGAACCAAAGGGGGCGCTAGTCTGGAAAAGTTTGCGAACCACTGGTCTAGTCTGTTCTTAATTTTTTAATTGAAGGCGTTCATATTCGGAGCGTCAACGATGCTGTCAGAGTGGCTGTTCCACATATCGCTGACTCGAAGCGAGAAGAAATGTTGTCGCACGGATGTGTTACAACGCAGTTTTTTAGTTCAAAGCCGTGGATCCTGTTGTTTTTTCAAATTCTAGGACTCCTTCAGGGCCTGTATAAACCGTGTGTATACTTGTGTACTTCGATGAGGTCACCACGCAGACATCGATAACAGAGGCTTGGAAGCTTCATAATATGTATTCAATCTTTCTTCATAAGGCTTGCCTTCTAGTCCAGGAATTGTCCTTGTTGCACGTCTTTGAACACTCTCGACTAAATTTTTGTCCTTTTCTAGTTTTGGTGACCACACGTCATTTCCAAACTCTATGTTCGGACGCACGACAGCGACAAACAACAGCTTCATCCCCTCTGCATCTAGGTACTCTTAAGAGCGTCTGATCAGTCCAAGTCGTTTATTAGCTTCATCAATTTGCCACCAGTATAATATGCTTAGTATTACAAGTAATCAGTAATATTATATCAGTATAATATGCCTAGAAAATTTCAACTCATTGTCGACATTAACACCTCAATCTTTTTCCATTGTCGACTTCGAGATCATCACTCTGTCGTTGCAATCATGTCTTCTCACACTTTAATCTCGTTGTTCATTGTTCTTGCCAGAGTGGATTAGTTTACATTTGTCAGCATTAAAAGGCAGCTGCCACGTATCTGCCCTGTCCACTAACCTGTCAAGATCACCTTGCAATTGTAAATTTTGGGACGTCTTCTTCACTGTATTATAAACATTTGTGTCGTCAGCATACATCGAGCAAACGCTTGATCCAGCTTCTGGCAGATCGCTTATAAACGCAACGAATAAAACATGCCCGAGAACGCTTCCTTGTGGCACGCTGCTGCGCAATGAAGCCCAGTCTGATAAGGACCCATTAATACTGACACGTTGTCGCCTCCCTACTAGAAAATCTCTGATCCATTTGAGTACATTTTCTCCAACACGTCCAGATCTTGAGTTGTAATATGGGCACATTGATTCATGTGAAATGCTTAGTCATTGCATATTTTAACATTTTAGTTCTTCTCTTTCATTTAACCGTTTTATTTAAACATGGACAATGCTATGGAAGTAAACAAAGCTAACTGCTCGTATTTTCCAAAAGACGTGGAGGATATTTGATTGTCACACAGAAAATCATACCGAGAATTTCGTATATCGTCTTTGTATTTTGGCGGCCAGTCACGTGACAATACAAGCCTCGGGCACGACGTGTTATTTTCCAGGTAGTCGCGATACTGCACACAATAAACTTTGTGTCGATATGCTGCACAAATTATTTGGAGAACTGAAAGATCGTCCCACGGACTCAATTTTGTGCTACCGACAGAATAACATAGTGCAGTTTCTGAATTTAACAGAAAGTATGATATTGTTACATGCGTAGTCATCCATGCGTTAAATGAGTTAAGGAGATAATAAATTCGCTCATAAAAAGTTTGAAAGTGAATAGTAATACTTATTTCGCTTGCAACACGGCAAGTGAACAAACTCACGTTTGCCTTGATCACGCTGAGCCAGCAAGAGTGGAGCACTGGAGCAGATGTAGCCAGGCAGGGAGAAGTTGAGGGCCCACTCAGGATGGTACGGCACCTTGGCTGGGATCGTGTAGCGTACGCAAGCTTTGGTGGCAGGGCACGGGCTACTGGCACAGGGATCCTGATGAAGAACAATATATAGGTAATACGTGATGTTCAAAATATCCCGTGGGCATATTTTCGTCGGTGATAATCACAAATGAGATTTAATGCATTATTTCAGCAAAATGTCGCATTTCTTTCGTTTTACTTTTGTCTAAAGAAAAGTTTTCGAATTATTCTAATTATTCTAACATCGAACACATCCAACACATTCTTCCTTCACATTATTTCCATTTCCGCAATTTTCATGTGTCTGCATATACCACGTGTGAGAATTGTTTCAGTAATAATCCTGAAAATAGGTAGAGAATTGAGTGATGTCAATAACTGATTCGTAGCAAAAACGGTAAAACGCAATGAATTTCTGTATGATATCAGTGTAAGTGCTCAGCAGAGCTGGGGCTGGGCCGTAGGTCCGTTTGACTTTCACTACTAGGCTTGGACTTATCTCAACAAAGGAAAACTACGGATGTCGGTGCTTCTTAATTGGAAAACTTGATTATAAGATAAAAATCAATCTTGAAGGCAGCAACATCCACAGAATGAAGAAATCGTACAAAGGATAACTATCATCAAAATCGTTGAAGTCTCAAAAGGGAAGGTGGCCTTAACACGGCTTGTCAGCTATCGTTCAAGTCAGGACGATAAAGAATATGAAGACAGAGAACCTATTGCCTCCGCGCCAATATTATCTGTGCTTGCAATTTGAGGATGGATTTGCTTGTTCATATGAAGCCCGTACTAGCGGGATATCAATACCCTTACAATCAGCATATCAAGCGATAACTGGACTATGTTCTTATTTTTATATTTCAATGGTCAAAATCAGGAGTTTAATTATATCAAGACATGTTCATATAAATTCTTAAAAGTGTAATTCAAATCGGCTCAAAATAAATGTAATAATCCGTTTGAAAGAACAAAAAACACCTTCTTGATTTAGTAATGTCCATGTTCTCCTTCCCACACTACTAATAATAACTTTCAGAAAAATGGGCTCCCGTTGCGAAAGAGAAGACAAAATCTAGACCCCGAATGAAATTTGAATCCATTTATAATTTACTGAAGTTTTGACAGTTCTTTTAATGACTGAATTGAATAAGGGATTTCATTTATTTTAGATTGCAGTCATTAGCTTATGTGCACTACCAAAAGTGTCATTATTTCCGTGGTCTAAGTAATTGATGTACTTGGTGATGAATTGATGATGATGATGATGCTTATCTTCTCACAACCACGTGACGCGACTCTGACGTCATCCACTGAGTGAGGGCACTGATCAGTGTAACCCGAAAACCTCTTTGTTAAAACATGAAGTTGGCGACCCGTACGATTTTCATAATTTCTTCAAATTTTATTCGTTTTTATAGATTAACCCAAAGCAAACACTGCAAAAAACTGAATAAAACTTCTTTCATTTATTCTGATTTCTTATGCCCTGCTATGAATTTTGTTAATCCAGGTAACCAGGTACCTGACAAGGTAAACCAGGTAATTCTAGAACCAATATAGCCGGCCGGGTTTTAGGTACGACGGTGAATCCGTAAAATAATTTTAAATTATCGACTATCATATTGTCTTATCTACGTGAAAAAGTTATTAAAGAAATATTGCGTCCATTCTCACCTGGAGTGGGAGGTCAGGCTGTTGAGTGATGAGGTATGTGACCCAACCTGTCGACGCGGAGAGGACGGACGCGGTGTTTCTGAGCTCGCACGAAACTCCTGCACACATTTGGTCTTTAGCCAAGTATTTAAAGCCACACATACGGTAGCAATGATAAAGCCTTGCTTAAACCCTGCTTTTGTCGCGCTTTAGTCAGGTCTCAGATTGCCAATAATGCGGAAGAGTCGTCGAAACTTCCAGAGGTTTCAGCAGGGTAAAGCTCTACCCTTCTCACCTCGAACAAATTGTCGCATCAAAGAACTCTTTCCCTTCATTTAGTAGTATAACCATATATTACATTGCATATCTCTGTAATAATGCTCCATTAATTTTGAACGTTATTTTAATCTGTGACATGTTATTTATTAGATTAATGTCCTTTACTTATTTCAGACAACTTGCGATTGATCTGAAACAATTTTGGATTACTTGAGTCTTCACTATTCCTCAACATAAATCATTAGAAGGGCTACAGTATCGTTTCACTGACCAACTGAACAGTTGAACGCTTTCATTGTTAAACGCGTTTTCTCTATCACCCCGTTAAAGAAATTGCCAAGAAAATAAAAAAACTCCTTTTTTGAAATTTGTCTAGTCGTATTTTTGCTATTAGCGTCTCCGAAAGACCAATGAAACGCTAATTATCATTATGCCTGCAAAGTATCTAATGAAATAACAATTACACTTATATTTCCTGCTGTTCAGAGCAATCCCGGAAAGGTATATAGAAAGAGTCTATTCTAACTCCACGTGTATTTGACGACACTTGATTGAGGTCTCGGTCAAGCCCTCGTATTATTCGTGCACTTATCACTCAAATGCTAAAGTTTCTTTAGGTTCAATTCATGTCTCCAAAGAGTAACGAAAGTAATCTTAACGTCGATGAAATATTCAATTGGGAAGCCAAATGTCCCCACGCACGCGAAGAAGGCGAGGCTTGTCATGTTTAATCTATACGTCTGTTGGCCTGGATATTTCTACACTTACAAAATTGAATGGGTCTTTTCTCCGAACTAACACACTTTCTGCTCGCAGCACTGATGCGCATTTTTGCCGGGATGAAGTGGATCATGATGACCCACACATGATCAAAATGTGCATCATAATTTAAATAGTCTCATTCATTTCACATGAGCGAGGCGTGAGTGCGATTATACGCCAGTCTATACAACAGAAGCGCCAGATCGCTATGCCACGTAGGAAAGATGAGAATTAGATTGAAACAACGACAGTAATTTACCACATGCAATTTCCACAAACAAAAAACTTTTTTGGAATGCTGTGCGTAAAAAGTTGTTTACGTGATTTTATTTCAAGTAAATTTTTCCTCTAAGTAATGAGAAAAATTTTCGTAACTAGGCAGGCGTTTTAAGAAATTTAATTACGTCAGGATTACAATTCTTCCGTGTGCATCATATATGTATGATACAAAACTAAATATAAATGTAATTAAATGGAATTAAATCACTAATACAATTTGCATGGTTTCAGATTAACGACATCGTAAATTCTATGATCAAATATCATTCTAGTATTGTAGAAGTTCACATCAATGACGAGCTGAGCCGATCTTCGGAGCGTGGTTTTCATCCTCAATTTTGCCAATTGAAGATGAATGGAAATTGAATATTTTTCCAATGTGCAAAAGAACTAACTATTTTCGCTCTTTTCTTCAATGCATGACGTCTAGAACATCAAACTACACGTGTTATATTTCAGACTAAGAGATAATGTCAGTGGTTTTGATAATTGTAATAATTAAAAATTTATTTACTATTGTGAGGAACTAGCCTTAAATTCCCCAATTACCAATCTCGTCACCTTGAAAGTTCGGATGGTCTTAATAGTCACGCCCAACAATGACCGGAAATTGAAAGATGCTTCCCTATTGGATTATATAAGCAAGGCTTTTGTTGGACGGATTGATAACTCAAAAGACAAGCTTAATTGAATGTATTTATAGATAAACAGCAAAGGCAAAACAAATTAAGACTAACGATCTTACAGACGGATGCGAAAAATAAGTACTAAGCGAATTAACAAATCGCACACAAGTGCTATAGCCAAATAGAATGCGGGAGAGAGCTATAGCATGGAGGTTTTGAGACTAAACGCACGATCCTAAAACAAATCACCATTGTAGCTGAAGCCGACGCAGAGCGTGAAGCCGCGGCACAAGTTCAGGCAGGCCATCACGCTAGGGACCGTCTGGGTCAGCAAGGTATTGCCTGTGGCGAACTTCCCATTTCCTGCAATGGTTTTGAAATTATAAAATAGCGCTTAAATTCTAGAGCATTGAAAGATAAACATTCAACAAGATTGGTTTTCATTCGCTTATCAAACAATTCTGATGCAAACTGTATTTAGCCTTAGATTTATTCAGATCCCAAGTGAAACGATTCATATATCTACATAGCATTAAATTAAAATTATCAAAAGAATGTTTGCATCATGCGGAAAAAAACCTATTTCAATGGTTGTACGTTCAAATGCTGGTTGTGCAGTTGAAATTTCAATGATATAAATTAATGGAATTTGTAATTAGAAAAATAAAATACTTTTTTATAACAACCAATATTGTTAATAGAGCCCCGTGAACAAATGCTATAACACGTAAATTTTTCGCGCGAAAGACTGCAATCCGCAATAATTAATATTAAACGCTCACACGCTAGCCGAAAGTTTATAGCCTACCTAATTTAAATCAAAATATCAATTTAGGCTTCCGGACAATAAATACATATATCGAGAGGCGTGGAAGCACAAACGAGAGGAACTGCTAAAAAAAACTAGTAGAATAACGCATGATGCAAATTGTAGTTGTATAACAAACTTAAAAAAAAAACATCTCAGCCATCACAGAATATGTACAAAAAAAGCAGCGAAAACATTACAAGCCTGTGTTAGACGTTTGCAATACTGTGAAGATCGGGCGAAAACGTTCAGTGACTACCAATTATTCAAACATAATTTGGTTACATTTTAAAGTCTGTTTGGAGCCGTCAGAGTTAGCCTCGGAGTACATTGAGGTGTGCGTCGAACGCTGTAGACGTTGGAGATGAGTAAATACAGGTTTTCATTAACCATTCATCTGCATATAACGACGCACATGTAGATGTGCGTCGAAAATGTTCAGCGCCTAACTAAGTGACATTTTGGTATTTACTTAGTTCCAAGTTAGATGAAGGCCTAGTCAGCCGTCTGATGTACAAAATAAGCTGTGAGCCGGACTGCCGCATACTATAAGCCTGCTTAAGAAATTAAAGTGGAGCTCTAGGGGAGTGGGACCAGCATAATCAATGAAGTCAATTCATGCTATGGATTGTTGCGAAATTACTCTTAAAGTTATGTTAAAACTAGTTCTTACAAGTAAAATATTAAAACAATGAAAAAATTGTTGGAACAAATTTTAGGAGTTTCATAAATTTCCCGAATTCATAATTTTAGAAAAGGAATCATGAAAGCTTAGACGAGTAATGCATAATCTCAAATAGCACTCGATCGTGATTCATGACCTCGTGCCAATCACACGTGTAATATAACCTAAGCTTAAACCGACACGTGTCAGAGGCTTCAATGCTCGGAAAAGCCGGCAGTAAAACTTCGGCAGCTGATGTGCTCAAAAATTTATTATCTAGTTAACTCTGGAAGCTGGATCGATGACCTTACTTTAATCATAGCCCGTAGTAGATTGGTTAGAAGACCTGCTATGTGCAAGTTGGTACTACAGGTTTCATAACCGAAGTGGCTTTGTTGCGCAGGAATTTTCGATTATGAAAAACATGCGTTGCGGGAATAGTTATTTAGCCAATACAGGTATTGATGACCATCATACGCAAAGTAAATTAATACACATTAAATTAAAGGTTCAATCGTTATTACTAGTGACAACATCTTGAAGTTGTTTCAAAACCGCGTGCTCAAACAAAATTTAAAGTGACATATTATGAGGAAAAAATCGTAGATGATCCCAAATATTCCTTAGTACAGTAAGAAGGAGATGGTTTGAAAGTATGGAGATTAATTTGAATAACATTAGATAGAGTTAATCAATAAATCACGATTTTACTACTCGCACACTTGACCAGCATATCAGCGAGATCATGAAAATAACAACCGAGTGACTTTTCGCGCCGAGTCATGATGCATCGAGCATTTTTCTATCGTAATTGAAGTTCTGCATCGAACCGTGCTTTAGTGAAATCCAAGCATTGCTGTTATCATTGCGATGCATTCAATTTAGTTCTACCTTCCATCAAGTTAAGCGGCAATTTGCTGTACCCGTTTTCATTTTAGTTGCTTTCATCACTGGAAACAGGAAAATTTACTTAATGCTCAAGACTAGGTGTTCAAAAATGGTTTTAGTTAAATTACAACTGCAGTTTTTGCATAAAACAATGCCTCTCGAATTTATTTTGCGCTGATGCTCTAAAAGAATAGTGAGCTCTAAGCTGCAACTTGGAATGCAGCTGCTTAAAGTGGTGCAGTCGTTAAGTTAAAATTAGTTAATTACACACTTCCTTTTATCCAAAGGGGTGGGAAAATACTGGTTAATTTTAATTTTGATGTTATTCTCAAATTCCGTCGTGCCTGCCTTAAAAATAATTTAGCAGCCAAGACGTCCAGACTAACAGTCTCCATTGAATTAATTCAATGCTGATTATTTTCCCATTTAGTACGGCACACTAGAATAAAATACGTAGCTATAGCCGTAAAAGTACGCGCTATATATAAGTGAGCGTAATCGCGATTTCACCTGTACGCTTCACGTGGTCCTTTAGTTCAGACCATAAGTCGTCCCGAAGTTTACCAGGAAATTAGTTTGTCAGTTGCAGTTCATAATGATTGTCTTAGTGGCGAAATATTTCGGTGAGTTAACTTAGTGCTACAACTTATTAATCGTTCATAATTAATTGGATCTGATTTTTTCATGGTGTACTGGATATTAATTTTGCTTATATTTGTTTTTATTATGTCTCAATTTATAGTATATAGCTAACATTTCCCCTGGCATATCTGCAGAAACTATGGTTTACAAGACTCTTCAATAAAACTCTTTGTGATCTGAGTGTCGAAAAATTCGCCTAAGCCTATATATATAGGGCTTAACAGTGAATCTAACTATAGTCTCTTATTGACAAGCTAACAATTGCGCAAATCACGTTAAGGATCCGATACGCAATCACATAGGTTGTTGTAATGTGGGTAGTTTTAATAGAAAGTCTGATTATCGTCCTTCATTATTTTTCTTCTCAATATCATTTCATTTTCACCAAAACTCAGTGTTTTCATCTGCAATATAAGGAAATTTTCGCTGCAATATAACGCAAACGATCAATGAATTCATCTCACAAGCTTAAAAGTTAAGATTGTGCAAAATGTACTCCCAGTAGGCACTAATTATTGAAATAAAGACAGGGTATTGCATAGCAGTCCAATAAAGAAGCTACAACTAGGCAACTCACCCAAGAACCTCGCAGACAAAGACGCGTGGTCGCCGAGGGCTGCCGCGTGGATGAGATGCAGCGACAGGCAGAGCCCTCCTGACACCCATGGGTGACGCATCATTACCATATACTTATTTTGTGGTGAACTTCAATTTAAACTGCGTCTTACAATCTTAAAAGTCTTTACCTGGTTAATTAAACTCTGCACAGATGTTGATGGCAGTAAATTTTACACCTGATGATCTGAAAGATAGCATTGATAATTAAGTTAATCCAACGCCGTGCAAAATGTAAGCATAGACACTGTATTCTGAGAACCCGTCCCCGCTACTGATAATCATGCCAATTGTACTGTACGTTTACATATTTATATTAAGACTTCAAAATAGCATCAACCGTGAAGCGTAGGTTTGTTTAGTTCTAGCTAATTAAAAAAATGGATGCACCCTAGTATGTATCTCATCTAACTGAGAGGAACGTGACAAGAAAAGACGTCGCCGCGCACAGTGTTTACGCCAGATAGTCTCGTTAATGATCTAAAACGGCTTCCGTTTACCAGACAAAAATCAACGCAAAATTTGGTCTGTTAGTTAGCAGTAAACAGAAAATAACCATCAGTGTCGAGATCAACGAGACATGCAGTACTCTAAACCAAGACCCACTCGGCGAGTGACTAACAGAGAGCGGGTCTCAGAGGCCAGGAAGTGTTTGAAATTAAGCTCTACATAGAAAGGCCAATGAATGCAATATGAGGGCGCAATTAAACTTCAAATAACTTTACAATGTGTCGACCTGTTCACGTGCGCTTCGAGTTCAGCCATAGAAGTAATCTAAATTCTATATGATTGCCACAGTTGAACGAACTACTGTAGAAGGTGCTACTAGCATGTGGTGAGACTTGATTAAAAACAGTGCCAACGGGACCAGTTTGTGCTGGTTCTTTTATCGACTGAATTTCAAACTCATGTATGCATGAATGTTAGTCTCGTGTGTACATGAATGTTCGACTCATGTATGCACGAATCTTAGACTCATGAATGCAATAATTTTAGACTCATGTATGTAAGAATGCTAGACTCGTGCATGCATGAATGTTTGACTCATGTATGCAAGAATGTTTGCCTCATGTATGCACGAATCTTAGACTCATGAATGTAATAATTTTAGACTCATGTATGTAAGAATGCTAGACTAACCCTGTCAAAATTTAGCCGCGGCAGACGGTCTGGTTTCGGTTGTCAGTCTCGGATTAGAGATGATTCAGATGTGAAATGGCCGCATCTCATAATTAGCCGCCCAGTAGGAGCTATTTAGGGTAGTTTCATGGGAAAAAATATAAGGGTCAAATGACACACGAAATCAGCGGCTGGCCAGGCCACCATTGGCTTACCCTGCTCAGTAGCTGGCCTGAGTTCTTAT
>NW_025936084.1:0-10220 GCF_000764305.2 Hyalella azteca | reverse complement strand
CCCCAAGCTCGACGGGTATTTCGCAAGATTCTCTTTCGGCGCTTATTTCGCTCCGGCAACCGGAACCTAAAGCGGACATAGAGCTTCTAATTTACACCGCAAAAAGAATTTGGGGCGACCCTGAGCCAGCGGCTGACAGGCATCCAAGTTTTGATAGGGAATGTATGCATGAATGTTAGACTCATGTATGCAAGAATGTCAGACTCATGTATGCATGAATGTTAGACTCATGTATGAAAGAATGTCAGACTCATGTATGCATGAATGTTAGACTCATGTATGCATGAATGTTAGACTCGTTTATGCATGAATGCTAGACTCATGTATGGTGCATGCATGATATACTTTTTTATGGAGGAATATTGTACACAATCATGCATGAATGATAGACTAGTATATGAATGAAGGTTGTTCTCATTCATACTAAAAACTAAAAAGTTGTTCACTATTAGGTGTATGGAAGGCATTCAGTATTACTGGAGGTTTTTTGGACTTCCGGTTAGCAATGCGCAATTGTGGCATTAGGGAATGTGTGCCGCATGGATGCGTGTTGGAACGTTGCAGTTATGCGTGTTGGAACGTTTCAGTTATGCGTGTTGGAACGTTCCAGTTATGCGTGTTGGAACGTTACAGTTATGTGCGTTAGATGGATATGAAGCTAATTCTTATCTATCGCCAGGATAGAAGGGCTGTTATTCGTAAGTTCAGATACTCAGCTATTCCTTATACCTTCGCGGCTACACAAATTAACTATGGCGGATGAAAATGCCTTTGAACTTCTAAGTTTCAAGCACAATAATTTTCACGAGAAAAACAAGCAACTGAATGCAGTGCATCATTGCAACGACTCCGGTACCGGTCGAATTTTGACTTCAATCATACAATCATTCTTTTTGATCAGGAATAATATTAATTGTGTTAAAATTCTACTCGTCGATTAATATAGATTATAATTGCATAAATGCGATAATGCAGTTTTTAAAATCAATACAAAAGGTTGTTCTAACTTTACGTGGATCGAGCATAATGCAACAAAAAATGTTCTTCGTAATATCCAGTTTATTGAGATATAATTTGTTCTACACTACACGAAAGAACCATACCTGGAATTTTTCTGTTTTATCAAAACTTTATATTGTAAAAAATTGTGACCAGTAATTTCGGTAGGAAATTTTCATGCGGCTGATTATAATTAATACTTCACAGCAAGGTTCTAGCGTTTTCATTCGAATATGATTGATTAACTTCTTTATATAATTAGATTAGTAGATTTTAAACGATCATGATTGATCTACTTGGCAATCTTGCTGTACAACAATGATTTTCTCAACTATAATTACCAGTGATAATATCCCATGCTTGAATGAAAATCCGAAGCTTTCTAGTCTATTACGAAAGCTGCCTTGCAACTTACAGCATCCTATCTGTACAGTCATTATCCGAAGCTCCCATGTTACGAAGCTCTTATCCGGAGCTATATATTAGTCCCCAAATCGAAATTTAAATAAAAAAGGCATGTCAATCTAGCACGGTAGCCAAAAACTGCTGTAGTTTGCTTATGATTTTATTAAATGAATGATCAAATTTTAGCAGATAATTTTGAGGAAATTATATTTTTGATAGTTACGTTCATTAATTCAAATTCTTCTATGCAAATTTGTCGTGCCTCGTTTAGCCGCAGTGCACAGCAGCTCGTCGATTGGTATCTTCAAGTAAAATTAGTGCAAAGTGTCAACGCGTGTTTCTGCTTTAATGAATATTTTGTGTGCTTGAATAATTGGAAAAACTGAGTGACTAATTTATTGGAGTGAAACGAAATTTGCAAGCGTCTCGAGTTTTATTGAAGGGTGGGGACCTTATTTTAACGATTTAAAATTTTTAGTCGATCAGAATTAGAATTGTTTCCAATCATCCCCTCACATGTAAAGATTAGAATGCTATTGATTCACTCACTCCTTTATATCCAATCATTCCATCTCAGGCGACGGAAAAAGGTTATCTTGAAATTTCTCATAATTCAGCGGACAGCTGAACTGAATAACAAGAACAGCAACAATATTTATAATAATAATAACAGTAATAATGTAATAATAATAATATAATAATAGTGATGATCATAATAATTATAATAATGATAATAATAATGAAAATAATAATAATAACAAAGACTCAGCATTCAACAATGCACACAAATGTCGAAAAAGTTTTTTCACTTGTAATTGACATTTCACTCGAATTGGTAAGCAGAAAATTTCATGGTCTTTTGAAACTTCGTAATCCAGACCTGTAATTAGGAGCACCTAAATGTGATAATCGCTAATGTAAATGAGTGGCTAACCCCAAACTTATATAGAAACATGGCATTACTAGTGAGTGAAGTTCTAAGCTTAATGCACGGCTTAACTTGAGTTTAAACTTGCAATTCAATGACTTCTTATTGCGCGGACAGCGTTCACTGCGAACGCACGTAGTGAGTTATTCACCGAGAACTTTATTTGTTTCCTTGTAGCGCCAACTACAGTACGAGTATTAACATCTTTCTGAACACACAGTGTGAGTGGTGAATATCTTAGTATATTGGATGCAATATATTAAATTATATGTAATATATTTTCATTTAGTTATTTCAATTTATAATTTCTCTATATCTTATTTTTTTATATGAAGCATATATAATGTGTAACAAAAACTGTATTAAATTGCTTGAGATTTTTACGTATTTTTTTTCATTTATTTTCAAATAAATTTTACGAACTAACTAAAAACATTGGTTTTCGAATGCTTGAGATCATTCGCATTTTGCTTAATTACATTTTCAGTGGTTTTAAAAGCAAAGTAAATGCCAATTGAATTCATAATATCTTCATGTAAACGTTTCGGGGACCAGCTCCATCGTCAGTTCAGAAAACTATAGAGAATACAAGAACTATTAGCAGCAAAAATCCATATAAAAATTATATCGAAATTCTGCGTTCCCATCAAGTGCAATTCTCATTATTTGCACTATATTCTTTAAGAAGTGTGGTATTCTATTATTTTCAAATGAAATTATGTCTCAATGGGCACATATGCCCGCTAAAATTTATTTATCAACTCTATAATTAATAATAAACCGCATTATTCAGATTTTGTTCTCGCTTCATCCAATTGGTACTAAATGGTACCAGCTAGTATTTTTTTAAAAATAAGTGAGAACTTTTTTTCATTCATAAACAATTTAACCCTTTAGCGGGCAAGGTACCACGTATGATCATTTATTATCTCCTCCCAAAAAGATCCCCCAAGGCCCCGAGTTTGTGTTTAAGGCGACGTTATCTTGCTTCTGTTAATCACCAATCATGCAACCATCGTTCAGTGTCACCCTCCACCATGCCAAAGAATTAAAATATCAGCATTAAATTTTAGTAATAACTCGGCCAAAGAAATAGATGCTCTTATCGATTTTTTTTATTCAATTAATTAATTTAACTTGATGAAATTTAATCAAATTGAAGATAGATAGTGACTCTTTATATTCGTATGTTTAGATTTTTCTTATTTATAACTTTATAATAAATAAAGATCATGTTTTTAGATTATTCAACTACGAATTAATCGTTCACTATGCATAATTGTGAAAACTCAATACGGATTCACTTTTAATGTTTTTCAGACCTGCTTCTACCTGAGCGAGAAATTCAAATTACTGCATTTTTTAAGCTTGCCGGCGTACGTGTTAAATACCTCCATTAGACTAAATGATGTCAATTTCATGTAAAGCCAAAAAGTTGCTTGTTCAACCTGCTACTTATCACTCACAAACACAAAAGCAATGCATTGATCATATCCCTAAACCACATGCCTCACATAACCACCTTCACACTGTTAGGTTTTGATTCACCTTCACTGTTCACTGTTCACAGTGTTTGATCCACCTTCACTGTTAGGTTTGATAAAGTTCATCATCATCTTTGAAATTAGTGGCCTTGCTGCATGCAGAAAATTTGTCGGCAAGGACAACAAATATTTGGCCGTAACTTCGGTCTTGGTCAACGTCTGACAGTTCGTTGTGACAACGCCTGACATTTTAATTATGATCTGTCAGAGCAATCGAACTTTTGCAAAGTTTTAGATGTATTTTTCTAGTTATCCTGAAGCAAATCATTGCAGTAGTAAATAGTAGTAGCTTGCAGTAAATAGCGCAATGAAGGAACTTTGCTGCAGTAAGTTTGTACAAAATTTTACTATTATTCCTGAAATTTATTTCATTATGAAATTGATGTCCGCTACATAAAAATTCACTTATTCAATGAATAAGTACTATTAAACTGATTTTTTGAACTGAACTGAACTTATATCAAGTATTGATATGAGTTCAGATTATTATAGGTTCAAGTATTGTTTCATAATCTTCTGTTGTGTTCAACTGATATCTTTGCTACTGCATTTGCCAAAAATCTTATAATTATTATTATTGTTCATGATGTAGTAAAACGATAAAATTTATAGACAAACATTTCTTTTCAATAGCACGATCTGAGCTATGTTATAAAATAGCATTAATAGCATGATCTAGTATAGTGATAAAAAGTATTGATAAATTTTCATTTAAAGCAGTACGGTCACAGCTGGAAAGATGAACGGACGTAAATAAAGGAATGATTATGAACTGGACCATCTTGCTGCTCGTGCAGCTGCTGCAGCTGGTGGCAGCTGGAGAGTATCCCGCCTTCAAGGTGGTGATGAAAGACATCGACATCATCGCGCCCAACGTGTCGTACAAAGTTGTGTGAGTTGTGTGGGTCGTGCCCAATGTGTCGTACAAAGGCAGCACTTTGTGAGTTGTGTGGGTCGAGTTAAGGAGCTATTTGTTTGCTATGCGTACGATTATCGTAGGAGTGCTTATTTTAGATACTGTGTTTCCTATGTTGTTTTATTGAGAAATAGGAATGCATCGCAACTACATATATTATGGGCGGTTATATTTACGCAGATTTTATAGTTTGCTTCGTCATTTAAGTGAATTATGCCTTTATTCTAAAATCATATGCTAGAACTCCATCGGGACGTCTAAATTTCATGTCAGTGTAACGAAATTGATTTCATGGTCCACGTGAATGCTGACAGAAACTTTTCCAGTACCGTATGCCTGTTCCACATTTCTGGTTAAATTTCCCTGTCTACGCCATTTATATTATTAATCGTTAATGGAAGTCGAACTCGCTAATTACAGAATGCCATTCGTAAAAAACTATTTATTCAAGTTAAGTTTGTTATCCAACTGAAATTATAAAACAAAATCCTGGATCTGATCGTAGATAATATTTTCAAAATAAGTTCGCGCCTAATCGTCTCATTGGATTGCAATCAATTGCAGGTGCTTGTCGTACAAAGTGCCTCGTACAGCCGCAGTGCACGGCAGCGACGTACGACAAGCCCTCGTCTACGTGCAACCTCACGTACGTCAGTCAGTGCGAGACAAAAGTACAGAACACAACCGGCGTTATTGGTCTCTTCAAGTACGGTGGGTACAACTGTTGATTCGTCCTAAAAAATTAATTTACTATGCAAAATAAGTAATACTGAAACTAATACCATAATATTTACCGGAATTTGCAGTCGAGGCGTGTATTGAGTGTCTGAAGAGATTATTTCCTATATTAGCTAATTCAATATAGGATTCAGTCAATCCTATATTCTTCAAGTAATTGCGTTGGGGCAGCAGCGCTTGACAATTTATTGACAGTGGTCTGGAACTACGAGAAACATATGTGTACAATAAATGTATTGTAATAAATTAACAGAAATGGCTCTTGCAAGCTGAATAACAGGGCGTAAAGATAACTACTTTATTTCGTATGATCACAGGGACAGAGGGAGACTGTGAGTTCGTTGATGTACGAGGATCATCCGGAAAGTAGCACCCGTTTGGGAATTAAACAAAAGGAAGTAAATATTAACAAATTTAAACATGTTTATCGAAAAGAACATGTATTACACTACTTCTCTACATACAGATGTACTACACTGCATCGGCAAGGTGTACTGCTCATCGATTTCATGACTCGTGGAGACACAATCAATGCCAATGCATATTGTGCAACATTAAAAAATTACGGTGGGCAATTCAAAATCGACGGCGAGGTCTGTTGTCTACTGGCGTCATTCTCCTGCACGATGATGCCAGGCCGCATAAGGCTCTGGTAACACAACAACTTCTCCAAAAATTCAAGTGGGAAATTTTCGACCATCCACTTTATAGTCCGGACTTGGCTCCTTCAGATTTTCATCTGTTTACGAAACTCAAGGACTTCGTGGCTGGGACAAAGTTTCAAAATGGCGAAGAACTGACAGAACACGTGACTGCGTATCTCAATACACTGGCGGCGTTGGCATATGACACTGGTATACAAAAACTCGTGACACGATACGACAAATGCTTAAATTTATCCGGAGATTATGTAGAGAAGTAGTGTAATACATGTTCTTCTCAATGAACATATATAAATTTGTTAATATTTATTTCCTTTTGTTCAATTCCCAAACGGGTACTACCTTCCTGATGACCCTCGTAATTACGCGCGCAGGACAAAACAGTCCTAGGGATGGAATTGGTGTAATTGTGGCCGTTACCGTAATAATTTCTGATAGAGAGTCACTCATTGAATTAGAAATTATTGCTCATATCCAATTAAAAATGTTTGTGTTTGTTCCAAAGACATTATTCGTTTTACATTCTAATTTGATCTTCATTAAACTTTAGTCAAAGAACCTGAGTTTTAGAAAAATATTACGAAATGAGCACCTCTGAATTGAGAGAAAATATCGAGCTAATTAGTTCCGTCATTGCAAAAAAAAATAAATAGAGACTAGAAAGAAATTTAAAAACATGAAAATAATTGGCTTGCTCATTTCACGATACGAGCAAAAATAATATTATGGTATGCTACTGCAGACGCAGACGCACTCGTAAACATCGTTGTGCAGCCCAACCATTTGGTACGTCTGGTTAATTACTTCAGATGTTTGTTATTATATGAATACTACTGCTTGACACACACACTATTGTGTGTCTCATAGAAATATTTGAGGTGAAGTAGTTTCGCTGCTTAATTTAATTTTATTTTGCTCCTAACCTTTTTTAAGCTCCTACTAAAGTTTATGAGCATTACGGCAAACTGGATGATATCCTTGCCCATAACTTGGCGCAAGCCTGATACTGATATTATATCAACGATCATTGTGGCGAAACAGCGGCGTCTCTGCAGGGCAGAAGGCGGCGAGCCTCTCGTCATCAAGACCAAGCAAGTCAGAGACAAGGCAGTGCAATTAACTCGTCATAAAAGATATTTGTTTACTGCATGCAGTAAACTGGGAAAAATTTTATTCACTATTTCACACAGGAATTTACTGCCTACAGCCATTTCTCAAGTCAGTCTCGCCTCAAAGAATGCGCAATTAACTCCAGCATGGCCCTACCTCCACACTATGTCGAACTAGAAGCCTCGCTACTTTGTTAGATTTCAGCCACGATTTTGGAGATTTAAGCGACACGTTCTTATTGAAACCTGCAGACGCATTGCAGGTAAACATTCATGTTGGATCTGGCCAAGCATGCCAGTGCGCAATGTGTTCAATTTTTTATAATATACTTATGACTGTTAAGTTCTTCCATTTTGTTTTATTTCACCGGAAAAATTATAAGTGGAGCAACTAGCTGTTATTCCAGAATAATATATCTATATACTTTTAGCTATCATGATCGTTCAAATCAATGATCCAAGACTAAAATCAACCTCGAAGACAGATTTAAATTAGTCGTATGGCTCTCATCGAAGGAGTAAGTTCGAGTTTCTCAGGAACGTCTGAAACTCAGCTCTTTAAATCAGAGCTACGCTTTCTATTAAGCTCTCTAGGCTAGAGCAAACAGACGATAGAGATGACATTCTATCAAAATCTGGGTATTGCTGACGCAGACCATACAAACGATGAGAGGAAATTAGTTAAAAAGTTAAAAACAAGCAATAAATATGTTCCATTGCAAGTCGTGAGAGACTTGACGGAAGTTTTGGTTCGGTACAAGAATTTTTAAGACCTGCATATTTATTTCATTTAGTGCTAACATTCTACCTGTAGCATATCAAGTTTCCTGTGTTCTTAATAACTAGCCGCTAAGAAGAAGCACGATTTAGAAGTCGTGCTCCGTAAGCCCTCGTTCGTATTTCATGTTCATTATGTTGGTTCTAATAAAGCCTGTTTCGTGCTGCCGTGTTCTTCCCACCCTTCACGCGCGTAACTTCATACATTGCACTACCTAAACGACAGTTATCCAATTACAAATTCGAAGGAAATCGTTTCCTACCATAATGTGAACATTAAAAGTCAGTCCACAACATTTGACCATGTATCACCATCGCACAATTAGGTAATCAACCTTTTCAATTGGTAAATTAATAAGGTGGTGAGCTGCCTCAGAAGTCTGCCAGCGCGGCACAACACTTTTCTTAAACCTGTTCGTGAAAGTTGAAATAATTCGCTTAAAACGTTCATACTATATTAGATTAAAAGTCTAGAGCTGTTATCTGAATTTTTCCAATAGTCATTACCAGAACGGAAGGACTTTCCGTATTTCCTTATGCAAGATTCCTTCGTTGTTCCCATATAAAATATATGCAGAAGCTAGGTTTAGCTTAGCTCTCGACTAGGCCTGCATCTCCTGGAGTTTTTTTTTCGTTTATTTGTATAGCGTCACGAGATCTAAGTTCTTATATTTCCACGGTGTCGCTCGTTAAATTTAATTCTGTGTCTAACAGGGACAAATTTAGGCTTCTGATTACTAGGCTGAACCTTGAATGAATTTTCGCGAAACCTTGTGTTGCGTCATGTTTAGAAGTTTAAGAAGTTCCCGTCTATTCGATTTACAGAAGTTGTTCTTCGGCTGATGGTAGAATAAATTGCTATTGCCCATTATTATGATTTGGCTCCGCTTCTAAAACTTGGACCCAATTACCGGACTAAAAAATCTAGAATCCGTGTATCAGAATTAGATGAAAAAATCTCCAACAATACAATGTATATATTTATTACATTGTATAATAGATACATTGGAGATATAATCTCCAATGTATATATTTATTATTGATATGTATATATATTATATATTTCCTGGCATTTATAAAAGCAATGCGCTCAGTTCACACATCTTATATTCCTACTGTCAATACGCATGTATGAAATTTTTTTAGTTTAGTGATTATTCAAGTTCGTTTTCGACAGTCACCGTCCGAAAAATTATGGATTGGCTTAATTTGCGCCAGAAAAACTAACGCTTAAAATAAAACTGCAATTGAAAAAAAATGAAAAATAAGCTTCCTATTCGAAGTTGGTGAAGTTTCGTGAAAGCAATAAGAGGAAATCCTAAGTTAATACTCGAGTAGCCCATCATAGAATCCTACAGTCAGTTAGCTTGTGAAGAATGAAAAAATTCTTGGCGTTTGATGAAGATCCCAAAAAAAAAAACAGAAGTAATTCTGCTCACATTTTCTCATAATTCGAGGAATTAATTCACTTCACAACGACAGAAGCGTCAAATTAACCTAATTATATATCCCTGTAGTGCGGTGAAACTACTCAAATTCAAAGACAGGAAATAAGCCTTAATTTATAGCAAGGCTCTCGCTGAAAACATTCATCAGCCGTTTCTATCTATCAATAAATCTTGAACCATTTATTACCTCGAATCTACGCGCTCACTTGAAAAATTATCTCTTTGGTGGGCGACTAAAGGCATTGGTGGGATGAAAGGCATTGATGGGTAATTTTAATACATTTCAGTCCTCTACAACTAAAATAATCATTTAATAAAAGGAAGCTGGAGGTTCCTATCTCAGGAAAATATTGCAGGAATCTCAGACAATCATTGGGAGAAACCTCAGTTAAACCCTCAAACTGAGTTTGAGTTTGATCACGGAAAACACATAACATAACATAGTGATGTCGGCGCTGAAGTGTAGGCCTGATGTGGCCTGTCGCCAATTCTTTTCCTTTTCGTGCCTTGTTCATAGATCTAAACTCCTGTCATTTGACCGGATCTTTTCATGACTGGCGATAGTTTGAAGTAGCTACTAGACTTCCACCGGGTTCGATAAGGAGCTAGGCATTTCAAATCTGAGCATATATTTTTCCATAGCTTTATCTAGTCTGTTCTTGAACGCGTTCATACTTGGAGCGCCAACGATGTC
>NW_025936083.1:0-5120 GCF_000764305.2 Hyalella azteca | reverse complement strand
TGCGAAATATAATTTTGAAATATTCTACAAAAATTATGAGAAAACTAATTTGATCAAATGACATAAACTGACTTATATTCAATAGCACAAAATCAGCTCGAATTAAATAAATTCTAACCACAACTATACCACAAATAATTAATCGACGTCTTTCTATGAACGAACAATGAAATTATTAAAATATGAAATATTTTAAAGAAATCAAGTTTTCCGATAATTTCACACACTTCACACACCTTTTTCAACAAGTGTTCCAGGCAGAATTTAACATACAAAGAAAAGGATATGGAAGGGGAAAAAATTATACAGAAGCAACTTAGTGCGTGATGAAGACGTTGCAAAGATAATACGGAAACCCGCATAGCGGAGATTAGAAAAGATCTATAATGAGTGAGCTTATTAAACTAAGAATCCTTCAGCCATACTGACGGCAAGCTGCGTTCGTAAGGTTTGAATACTTTGTAATATTTTCTTTTGATGACCGACGAGCGTTATGCCGAGAGTGGTTAGGTCGCGTTGGTTGAGACGCGCCACCGACTGCACGTCTGACAGTCCGGCGCTCTCGAAGTTCTCGAGATACCGCGACATTTTCAGTGATGACAGCCACTCCTCAACCGAGCCCAGCTGGGTCAGGTCTGTAGAGTCCAGACCAAGAGCGGTCTGGCATCTGTAAACGAGCAATGATGTTAGTTAGTCCCATAAATGATAGTATATTTATCAGCTG
Source organism: Hyalella azteca (assembly GCF_000764305.2). NCBI lineage: Eukaryota > Metazoa > Arthropoda > Malacostraca > Amphipoda > Hyalellidae > Hyalella > Hyalella azteca. The sequence goes on along the minus strand of NW_025936083.1, from coordinate 4,396 downwards.
GCTAAATTGATAGCTCAGATACGCTTTGTGTACTTCTAAACCAAAAACTTTATTCGCTACATAAAAGTCAAATATACCAATACGGCTAAAGTCAAAAAGGACGTCACGAATTGTACGAGTTATTAGTGAACAGAATGCGGGCTTTATAAGGTTATTTATGTACGGTCTATAGACGACGTCAAACGGAAGCATGCAGTCGTAAATACGAGTTTAGAAATTACGAAGACACAAAAAAATAATCAGTTTATAATATGAAATAAGTCATATTGTATATATAAATAATTAACCCACCAATTATCAACAAGCAGTTTAGGAAATTACATATTAAATTGAGAATGAATGAGAATTCAATTAATACATCAAGATGTGCACTAAGAAATAATAGCGAAAGCAATATTAGGTCCAGAAACAAAGCTCCGTCTGACCGCACTGGGCGCACACCATTAACAAAACAGCGGCACCTTCAGCCAACCAGCATACTAAATGATAACTATATTCAAATTGAAGTATTACTAGGTTGCTCGGACATTCAATTTATTTGTACGACTTCTTAAAAACAATTACAGTAGAAAAAAGCTTTTTCAAGCTTTATTTCAATTACATTGTTGTTAAGTCCAAATATCATTTTCGATATTTGGCCTGCTCATCAGATCAAATAGGAAAATATTATATCACAGGCAGTGTCACAAATAGGTTAAGACAACACGACGTTGAACATGCACTAAGGAGTTGAACATGCACTCCCACTGATTTTGCGGGAGATATTTTTATTTTTTAACTTGGGTAAAATTAAATTTTACTCAACCTCGCTATTTGTCAGCACGCACGACAATGATACTAATTTAGTATTGTTCATTTTTCTTTTATTACTACATTGCTCAATGCCAAATGTACAGTAACTTAAATAAAAACCTGAGCAATTAATTCTATAATTTTGCGGTTAACGTTACAATGCAATGTTCATTGTAATAGAGTTGTTCTTCCAATTCAATTAAAAGAGTGGAGATGATTGGCAATACCGCAAATTTGAAGATAGAACATCACACTTAAATATGAAAAGACAGCTATTACAGCTTATCGTGCAGTTCAAAAACTGCGCAAGTTGAATTTGATCAAAATTCACTGGAAGAAATATCAACTAAGAATTCAATGACTCGCTATCACTTCAATGAATTACGCACGAATAGGGAAACATCAACTCACAGATAGTATGATGTAATAAAAATTAGAAACGCAATACTAAAAAAATTTCCAAGACACACATATGCAAGAAAAGCAATTCAAATCGCTGAAGAACCGAAGCTCAACAACGTAACAAACAGTTGAGGGCGAAGAGTCGCTTAAGATACCATGAGTGTGATGTTCTTCATTGAATACACAGTAATTTATGGTAAACGAATGGCACATATGCACAGATAAATTCTTGGAACGGATTCGTCAGTAACATTTGCTAAATTAAAGATGACCAGGGCAGAGCGGACACGTAGATTTAAATTCAATACTTGGAAAGCGATGAATGATTAAAATCAATGAATTGAAAATTTCAACTAGAAATTCAACTACATTTTGGAACGAAATAGGGGATAAAAAAGAGGGATGTTAATGCAAATAATTTTTCAACTGCCAAAATTCGTGTAGGGATTCATAAAAGCAACTGCAGAAATGCAAGATCATAATAGAATGGGGTTATTGAATAACAAATCATTGTGCGCTCTAGTCGAACTTCGAGAAGAATGTCATGTTAGGTTTGAATCAAGTTACCAGCATCAGGGAAGGATGTGTGGAAAAATAAGCTAGATAAATGGAGGTGATCTTTAATAATTCCGTGTTGAACAGTAAACATTATGAAATCAACACGCTTCAAAATCACATAATAATTTCTATTTAAAACAGGAATGAATAGCAACAAAGAAACATGGAATGGGAATGAAATCGAGGTAAATAAAACAGAATCATAAAAGAGAACGAAAAGCAGCATAATTAGTGGCAGCCAGTAAGCGAAATCTGATGCGACAAACATTTTACGCCATTGAAAAACAACAAAATTAAGAAACGGTCCGCAAAGAAAACTCGTGTAGCAGTGAAGTGGTGGTTACGCAAAAACGGCTGAAAGAGGTTTAGAAGAAATGAGCGAGAAATAAATGGCAAAAACGATGTAAGATGTCATAAAAATGTTAAACGAGTGCATGGAAGAATATAGAGAATGAAAGGTAAAAACGTCATGTATGGCATAGCGCATGATATCGCGAAACAAATGCGAACATAGAATGGCATGATGGCGACAAAAGAATGCGGAAGGAGAAATTTTTGTAACACAAACACGAACGAAAGATGCAAGGTGCGACAACATAAATGCAAGAGCGACAACGCTTGTTGCAGTGACGTAAATGCAAAGCGATTACCTGCCTGCCCGCCCTGCGCTCGTCATCTTTAGAGTTTACGGTTGCTGCCACGGATTGGTGGCGTTATTGAACAACATAACGGGCGTGTAGTAAGGGTTTTGTGCAGCCGGACGCCTGCCCACCAGACAACCAATATTACCAGGCGTCAATTTGACCACAACCATGGCCACGGGATGGCAATATTTACTTCTGATGCAAGGAATAAGAGCATTTCAATGCAAGAAGCAATATTTAGAGTCACGACAAGATGCTGAAAACCATGGTGTTCCGAATCAGGGGCCAGATTTGTAACGGGAACGTTAACGTAAAATCAATTGAGAATTTAATTGCTCCATGTTGAGATAGTCAAGGAATTTAAATTTTTGGCAAGCCGGTGCATGAAGATCAGGCTCATTATGGTGTTTTTTCCATTGCAAGTATGTGGACTTGGATTTTTGACTGGAAAGCATTTTCCCATAAGTAACATTACAAATACATTTGTTAGAACATTACTAAAAGTTGAGCAGTAAACATTGCATTGACTAAATACGATACGAATACATAACTGACAATGCATTAGTACCAAATCCTACAAACTTAAGTAAGTACATCCAAGTATTCAACGAGAATCATAGACATGGATGAGATGACCCCACAACAGACCCAAAAAATTTGTACTTCAATAGCATGAAATCATCACCAAACACCCGCAAAAATAACCAATGCAACAGAAACCACATAAAATAAACAATAAAAACAAATAAATAAAACAAATAAATAAAACAAATAAATAAAAAGTTACCCGACAATCAATAGAGAGCTCGAGATTGATATAGTTACGGATCGAAAAGTTTCTATGCCTCCTCCAATTCAATAGGCATTGAAAATATAAAATGTTAGTACAGTTCGCTGGTTTCATTGGTGTCCGCAGCAGATGCTGGTAGACCGATGAAATAATAGCCATCAGAACATTTTTCTTACTCGGTGTAAACACAGCGATTCGATGACTTGTTCAGAGAATATTGTCGATTAATATCAAAACGAACGAACACCATCAAAATAATTGCCAAGATTGGTACAATATATAACAGTTACAAACGAATGTATGCAGACATTATTTTGGACAAACCTGTTTTGGGCGACTTTGGCCAAAGCTTCAGGTGTTCTAATGAGGTTGTCGAGAGTGTGGACGATGGACGCGAAGGACGGACGATGATTGCGTTCTTTCTGCCAGCAGTCGAGCATCAATTGATAGATCGCCTCAGGACATTCCATCGGGGCGGGTAGGCGGTAGCCCTGCACACGACATGGAGGTGTAGTCACGCCGAGGCACTTCGTCAATAAAAACGAGTAGAGTGATCGTGAACTGAGGCATGTGTGCACTGTGCAGCAGAGCGACACTAAAGTTGACAGACCGATATTCTTAGCATAATTTTACATTTATTATTATTATTTTACATTTCGAGCATTTTCATAGGTAAATAACGAATCCTAACTGAAACTTTCTGAGATAAGATCATAATTTGTTTCCATCATTCCACAGGTTAATTTCTCGATGTTTATGACCCAAATACGAAACAAGACCTTAGTTACTGGCGCTTTTCAACGCATTTTCAGGCGTTTATTTTATTTTTAGCAGAAATTTGCTTAGACTGACAAATCAATCAATATGTATTTAACAGTAAGAAAATTAAAAACAATACGGACAACCATTAAACGGTAACGTCTTTGTGCTTTTTACTGATATTTTAATCATTATTAATGTTTTTAATCTGTTGCAGCTCTATCTATGAAGATTAATCAAGGATTTAATACCCATTTTTTAATATTTAATTACAAGATCAGACCTTCTCTATGCTCTTGATGACGTCCTGGTTGCTCCAGTTCCAGTAGGGCCGCTCGCCGTAGCTCATCACCTCCCACATCACAATGCCGAGACTCCACACGTCAGAGGCGCTCGTGAACTTCCTGAACGCGATCGCTTCAGGAGCCGTCCAGCGAACCGGAATTTTGCC
>NW_025936082.1:55742-87872 GCF_000764305.2 Hyalella azteca | reverse complement strand
CCTCCCAAGCTGTAACTTCCCGTCCCGTATATATTCCTGTATACCTCCCAAGCTGTAACTTCCCGTCCCGTATATATTCCTGTATACCTTCTAAGCTGCATTCATACCGTCCGGTATGCAGAGGTCGGGAGGAGTACAGCTGGTCTTTATAATTGCGATCAGTTCTGATAAGAAGGAAACTGACTCGTCGCATCAGACGAATACTCGGCCTAACATAACTGTATAAAATATAAGAAAATGCTATGGTTTCTAGCTATGGCTGGGTTATAAATATGGCGTATATATTTAAAGAATGGACAATATTAACAATTAATTACTCAATAAATCACACACCTCAATACAGATACGTTGAAAATAAATAACTAAGAAGTCCGTTCCGTGCGCCAGAAAGTCCCAGACGGGCCCGGAGAAAATATCAGTTATTCTAAAAGGGCAAAAGGAAATGGCTCCAAAATAAATTTGAATCAAGTTTTAAGCTTAAGGAACCGAAATACGTAACCCGCTGTATATCTGTACTTTATTGCAATCCACCTTAAAATCTTTTACGACAAAACCGTAAATTTCAAGAGGCAATTAAGAGGCCTTACATGTACATATAAACTCATATATGGAAAACATTAAAGTGGGAGGAAATGCAGACTCCAACACTAATAGCGAATTGAGCTTAGAGAAGAACATTCATGAACCGAACATTCTTCTTATATATAGAAGATATATTTCTTAAATTATGCAGAACAAGTCAAAAGCCAGACGCCATAGTGCGTGGTCACAGCACGCACTATGCAATATCCAAAAGCTGTTCGGAAACTGCCTCCGAATTAAAGAAAGAGCGAACTTGCATATTTTACGTAAATAAACACAACGCAACTAAGACTTATCACTCTAACAAAAATATTACTCAGTACTCACTGCAGTGAATGACAGAGAGCGCTTTTTCTCGTCGACGAAAACGTGAAGTCACGGACGGACGGACATGACTAACACAATAGCGCCGTTTTTCATAAATGAGAAAATGCGCTAAAAATGGGATTAAGTAGATATGGCTGCAAATAAACAGACTGCCGAAGCACGTCCAAGATAACTCGGTACGTTCACCATAAAGTTCATTTGCCTTTTGAACTATAAACGGATTACTGATAATTGATGTCTGAAATTCTATTAAGATAAAAATTGCAACAAATTAACCGCCGAACATTTTCAACTCATGACCGACAGAATGTTCCAACATTATTGCATTATAATTCATTCCTCTTAACCTCACACTATAGCAGGGGTGCGCCGCCTTGTGTATCAGCTTATCGCCGAGATAACAGCGGCAGCGCCTTGCTTCAGTTCAGGCAACAGGCAGAGAATATTTCAATTATATTTTTTTCTTATTCAAAGATGAAAAGATTTGAATAATTCCGCGCATATGGTTCACACAAATAGGTTTTATTGGTTTTTCAAGTCATCAGTTAAAGAGTTAGTCTTAGTTTCACACTAAAAATATAGTGATACAATTAAATATTTTAAATATTAAAATATAATTATTTCAAAGTCAGTTGCAACTTTGACCGCCCACATCGCTCAAACGCCTTAACTTTTTAACCTCTGTGATTACTGGCAAAAATATTTTTTTCCGTTGAACCCTCAATGTCTTTGGACACTTCCCATCTTCTTGTAAATTTAGCACATATGTTACCGGTACTGAGCACTCCGCTGTCGCTATGTTCATGCGTCTCTCTACTACCGTACATTCCCTCCTTCAATTACCGTACAATGAGATGGCTGAGTATGATGAGCGGCAGCATTGATATTAATGAGATGGCTGAGTATGATGAGCGGCAGCATTGATATTAATGAGATGGCTGAGTATGATGAGCGGGCAATAAAATAAACTCCTGGACGTCAACATCGAAGCCACTGAACACTTCATAACTTCAGTATAGCAAAAGCCCACCAATAACGGAATATACCTCAACGCGCGCAGCAAATGCCCCCAACGATATAAAGACAGCACCATCAAGGCATTAATCCACCGCACCTATAAAATATCACATACTTGACAGTTATTTCATGACAGCATCTCAAAACTAAAACAAGCCTTCATCAACAACGGTTACTCCAATTTACTCTTTGACAATATTCTGAGCCGCTACCTCGCAATAATCAGCTAAAAGAACAGGAAACCCAACGCGCGATGCAAGAAATCCCGAACATCAAGTCAACCAGACTTTAGCAGACTACAAATAATGGAAGCAATTCTAATTCAAAGGAAAAGCCATACCTAAACAACCAAACGACTGGATCCCAACGCACTCTGAAACTTCATAACTAGAACAAGTGTACAACGGACTGTATAAGAACCTTTCTCGAAGCTTCGTTCACTACTTCAATTAGTCTCCTCTCTGCAGCCAACCCGCAAGCAACTCGTCTACTCAGCTGCTCGACCTTATTGCCTGAAGATGCTCAGTGATGAGCGAAACGCGTCGCCGGATTTACTTATCCTTTCATTTGGACAGATTTTAAGACTTGTTGACCCTATTACTGTACCTTTTATCAGAAAGCTTGAGAAATTAAACTCAAAAGAAGCTCTCAATATAACTGGCATTATTTTTAACCAAACATAATTATGGGCGTATATAATACTCCATTGCTACCAGCAATATTTTGTCTAAGAAGCATTAGAACAAAAATATAATAAAAATTTGTCCAGACTTTCCAAGGCTGCTCTATTGAGTTTTTCCAGCCAAGTTGTAAATGTCCCTTGAATTTGTCTCGGAAGCGAAATATCACAATCGTTATTATTTTGATTCACATTTCTGTTTAAAATATTACTTCGTTACGATTGGACATGTTTTGTCAATTTTGTTATTAAAATCGTTGAGTTGTTTGTTCGCAGGAAAAACTTGAGTTTGCATAAATCCCGAGATGAAGTTTACAGACGGTAGACACGTAGATCATCGTATTCGTGTTTAAGCTTTGCTGTGGTCGCTATTAAAATTTATTTGGACCAAAGAAAACTTTCATTCCCATAAAGAGTTCATGCGAACCTGGCGGTCCCCAACACCATAAAATTTATATTAATTTTGACGTGCTTAACGAATAACTGCACGGTCTTTAAGTTAAATGCAGTTATGGCACTTATCAGTTCAAATTCAGAGCAGTTATGACAATGATCAGTTTCAATTCAGTGAAGTTTTGGCACTGATCAGGGTTAAAGATTATAGTTGACAGCAGTGCTTTTTTCTTTTAGGTTCTCACCCAATAAAATTCGCTCAGTGCAAACATAAATGTATGTACAAATATATAAGTTTGATTGAAGACCAGAGCATAGGTACTGTATTATGCTATGGTCTTCAATCAAACCTGCATAAATGATGAACTTCTGCCTAACTATACTAACATAAATATATAAATGTATATGTATATATTATATATAGTGCAGGATATGAAGTCCTTAATTATAATAGTCGGAAAACTTTCACGCCAGATGCACTGGACATTTTTTGCGCATTTTCTCATTTATAGAAAAAAGGCGCTACTGTGTTCGTCATGTCCGTCCGTCCGTGACGGACGGACGGACATGAGAAAATGCGCTCTCTGTCACTCACTGCAGTGAGTACTAATTTAATTTTTTAAATATTAAATGTCAAGTTTCATTTCGTGCCGAATAATAACATAACAAACATTATGTTATTTAAGTCTGTAGCTTGAAACTCTTGAATTCGATGAATTCTAGGCATTATCGCTGCAAAATAGAACTCAGGAATAGGAAAGATTTTTTAACCACATTTCCAATCGTACGTAAACAATAAATTTTTATTCAATAATAGCCGTAATTCTAACCTTAAATAGATTTTAAAATCATGACGAATAGGTCAATATTTATTTGAGTTCAGAGATAAAAATTTTATTATCGAATTTTCATTGTGTTTATCTAAAAATTACGATTTCGGCGATGCAACAAAGCGCTTTTACGTGAATGATCGGAATTTAAACTTCAAAAAAGGCAAGAAACTAGACGGTCCCTTCAGTTCATAAACTCCTGTTAACAAAAGACTTTTGTTAGAGTTAGTCGACCCCACGACACCTGCAGGCTCTGTTTTGTGGCTGAATTTATGACAATTTAAACATTGAGTACACTGACTCCGTACATTACACGTAAAGCCCGACACTTTCATTTATTATCCAGCATAAAGGCCGCATTTGTAAGGAGTTCATTGACCCGCAAAGATACCCTGATATCTGCCCATTCTATTTGAATGAATTAAAATAAGCCATTTTATTGGAATATCTTTCACCGGGAAAATAACGTGAGAGGAAGCCTCGTACTGTGCATTTTCTCTATCATTAAGCGTGACTGCATGATTCGAGTCGTCATTTGTACGAACGAGGAAAAGCTTTTTGCTCAACTGGCCCCATTGTAACCCAGGCGTTGTAATGACAACGCTAGGGTTGCAGTAGCAGCGCAGGTGTTGTAATGACAACGCTAGGGTTGCAGTAGCAGCGCAGGTGTTATTATGACAACGCTAGGGTTGCAGTAGTAGCGCAGGTGTTGTAATGACAACGCTACACTGAAACAAATCGGTGCGTAGAAACTACACACCAAAGTAACTATCCCGGCTTGTCCCAAAACGAGTTGCCGAAGGCGACTAAAACGCCCCTCAGCCAGCCGATAAGCTACTTTTAGCGCTCAATAGAAGGCCTCGGTGAACCTACCGCCGACGCTTCTATGCATGCAGTATTGTGAAAGAGAACTCCAAATGTAATACAGCGGCGGCAATAGCGCATAGGATGAGAGAAAGACTGCCGGAAGTACATCATTTTATTAGAATACCACAATATGAGTATCGCGTCCATTATTGCTATGTCTCAAATGCTAAAATTGTAAGCGTTTGAGATAAATTTAAATTCAAATTAATTACTCAACAATACAAATGTAATAATTCGTATGCAATATATAGCCTAGGATTTTAACGCGTCCTTAGTGATATTATGGGGTAACAACTGCGAAGAAAATATATGGCATCGATTGCAGTATAAAATGAAATTCTTATTGAAATTCCTACATGAATTTTCACAACGCAGCTCTCTGAACGTGTACCTTCATGTTGAGATATGACCGGATTTAGGTATACATGTTTTATCGTGACAGTTACATTATATGAGCATATTATTACAATTAGCTGCATTCTTAGATATAGACATACTATTTGCAACGCTATAAATTCACTTACCGCCGACTCTCCGCTGGAAGAACCTCAGCCGACCGTAGCAGGATTCGAACCCGGGCTCGCAGCAGACCACGCGAAACCTTAGTCCACTTGACCACGGAGAACGCATGCATTGCGAATTAAAATAAGCCATTTAACCTAACTTTCTTCTCATGACTGAAAATGCACTCATGTGCCTACATTTTTCTAGATATCATTTATTTCTGTTATTCTTTCGAGAAGAATAATTAAACTCGTGGAAAGTTTAGAATCTCCATCATCTACCGTCACAACTTGCAGGTCGCGTGCTATCGCAGGGTTGCATTACTGGTAGCATGAAAAATTGATTGACGGTGAACGAGGTGTTGGTGTCTCGCACCGCCAATAATTAATACTTAACTTTATTTGGGATAGGTAGAAATAGAATTGTTATGTAACTTATTTTGCTAAAATCCTGCTTATGATATAAGCTCCAGGTTAATCTTTTGTCACACTTTTTATATACGTTATATAAAACATTCATACATAATGAATAAGTTTGAATTAACTGTCGATGATCTTCTACCTGGCTCACCAGTCACACAGACTGTAATCGAACTGCGGTATGTTTCATAACCAATATGACTTCAAAACCGCCTCTGTATTCGAGGCAACAAAACACCAACGATGAAAACTATGAAGCATGTGAATGTCGTACGTGTGTTTAATCACTATTGCATGATATATTCAACTAGTTATATTATCACTATTATTAAGTTGATTTGAGCTATTATCAATTTTTGTTAACTTTCAAATTCGAACTTGTATGTAAATTTTCGGCTTCCCTTATTGGTCCTGTCATGATGTCATCAGCCTTGCAGCAGTGGCTGTATGTGGCTGAGCGAAAATTAGAGAAAACGGCGAACGAACTGTTGAGAAAACAGCGAACGAAGTTTCGGAATGATTCGTTTAGCTATATTGAGCGTTTTAGCTAGTGGAGATGTCTGCAGCTAACGCACGGATTTGTTTCAGTGTGGATGTGTTACAACGCAGTATTTTTAGTTTATAGCCGTGGCCCCTGGTGTTGGTTCTTGGTTCAGATTCTAGTAATCCTTGTGGGACCTTGTACAAACCTTTTGTATATTTGCATACTTCAATGAGGTCCCCACGCAGACGTCGATAACAGAGGCTTGGAAGCTTCATAATATTTAATCTTTCTTCATGGGACTTGCCCTTCAAACCTGGAAGTAGCCTTGTTGCACGTCTTTGAACACTCTCTACTAAATTGCTGTCTTTTTCAAGTTTCGGTGACCACACAACGTTTCCAAACCCTAGGTTTGGGAGCACGACTGCAACCAAATAACAGCTTCATCGTTTCTGCATCTAGGAACTCGTAAGAGCGTTTGATCAGTCCAAGAAGTTTAAGTTTGTAGGATTTATTAGCTTGCGATTCAATGCACTTAGAAAATCTCAGCTCCTTGTCGACATATACTCCCAAATCTATCTCCACACTAGGCTTTTCAATTATTACTCTCTCGCTGCAACCATGTCTTCTCATACTGCAATCTTGCCGTTCATTGTTCTTCCCTAGATAAAGTACTTTACACTTTTTTGCATTAAAACGTAGCTGCCACGAATCAGCCCGGTTACATAAACTGTCATGATCATCTAGCAATTCAAATTTATTTGGCGCATCTTTCAGCGCATTATATACTTTTGTGTCATCGTCATACATGGAGCACACGCTTGACACTTCTTCTGGCACTTCGCTTATATAAGCAACGAACAAAATTGGCCCAAGAACGCTTGCTGGGGGCACGCCACTGCGCACTGATGCCCAGTCTGACACTGTTCCGTTAATACTGACACGTTGTCGTCTACCTACTAGAAAATCTCTGATCCATTGGAGTACGTTTCCCTCAATCCCCAAGGACTTCACTTTACGCAACAGCCGCTCATGCGGCTGTCTCTTATACACATCTAGATGTGTATAAGAGACAGCTGATGTGTTGAGCAGCCCACCCAAGCTCTCTGATGTGTTGAGCAGCCCACCCAACCTCTCTGATGTGTTGAGCAGCCCATCCAAGCTCTCTGATGTGTTGAGCAGCCCACCCAAGCTCTCTGATGTGTTGAGCAGCCCACCCAACCCATCGTTTTTCTTTTATGCGCGTTTTTCCATTTTTCCCCGTTTTTCCTTCTCCCCCACATATATAAGTCAAACCATGCAAAAATCCAAAAATTCGAATGGTATGTCTTTCATTGCTGTAGCTTAAATACAGTAGGAGTTATTAAGTTTTTAAGGTGGTGTTTTTTGGATATTTAAATTGTTCAGGGGAGCCAAATAAAGTAAAATTTATCGAAAAAATTAGAATGTGGCAAAAAAATTATTGATATTGTAGCTTAAGCTTTCCCATTGCCAATTATTTGCATTTAGGGTACCAGCGCGCGTCTCCAGACTTATTCTTGTCCAGTTTAACGTGAATAATAAACTATAAATGGGACTTTATATATATATATAATATTAATTTTATATGAATTTAAACTGCATTACTAAAAAATTATAGCATGTATATCTATGGTAGTAGCTTTGTTGAACGCGTCTTGTCTGTAGCTTTCAAACGAGTGCAAACACTTTGCAATTAACGCAAATAATGATATATAAATGCCATTTTTCAAATGAAAATTCGTAAATATTGTTATAAAATAGTCATTTTATAAAAGTTCAAACAGCCTAATGCAAAAATTATTGCATGCATATCCATGGTAGTAGCTTTGTTGATCGCGTTTTTTCGTAGCTTTCACACGAGTGCAAACACTTTGCAATTAACAAGAATAGTGATCTATGAATACAGATTTACTTTAAATAAATCTGTGTACATATTGTTAACTGTTCATTCTATATATTTTTGAAATTGCCTTTCGCAAAAAATAGAGCACGCACTGACATACGGTTTGCTGCGTTAGACGCGCCTCTTCAGCAGCTACAAATGAGCCAAGAAAATGGAAAAGCAAAAATTTTCGATTCTTCACCTTAACAGACTCCTTAATAATTCAATGATGTAGACAGCAATAACTGCTGACTATGTATGATAAACTATACAAGGCGAGGCGAGGTAAAACAAGATGTCTTGTTTGAAGTGAACAACTCCTAACACATCATACATAGAATATACATAATGCGTATATAATAATACAGAAATATACATATTAGTCTCGTCACTGTTCGAAGATATTAACAAACAATTCCTCGTCTTGATGTTACACGCCGCCATCAAAATGCTATAACTTGTGCGCAGAGAAATGAAGGGCTCATTTTGTCCAAATAGTGACACACTTCCTCACCAGGGGCCATACTTTCAAAACTCGCTAAGTGAACGTAAGTACGTACACCCTATTTTCTTGTCTATGATTGGTGGATTTTGCTTGAATGCCCGTCAATGATTGGCTGATGAACTTACGATCTAATAACATTTTTTGAAAGTATAGGCCCAGTAGGATGAACAGTAAGCGGACGTAGCACTGATACGCACTTTTGCTGGTCTCAACTGGGTCAATATGACCCACACATGGGCAAAAAGTGCGTCATTATTTGAACAAGTCTCTCGCTTATTGTTCTGTATGTGTGCTCAGAGCCCCTGGATTACATCATTTTGTAGAAGTTACATAATGAAGAATATCTATGAGAAGAAATAGACAATACAACGGAAAAGTTTCAATAACATAAATTAGAACATAAGTGAGCAAACGAGTCAGGCTCAAGTAGCTCCGTTTACCGACACTAATGACACATTAGTGACACGTTCCATTAACTAAAAAGTTAAGTCATCAAATAACACATTACTGACAAGCTCAATCAATAGAAAAATCCACACAATGTTTTCCTATGGAGAATTTAAGGAAGTTCAACTCATTTCATGAATATTAAACTCGATGACCTCAGCCCGGTGTTAGGGAATTAGAATTTATTATTTTATAATTTTGCATTTTTGTAATTTTAGTTTTCAGTTTAAAAATGCGGAAGTTAGATTTGTAGGTTATGGTCCGTCCTAGTCAGTCCCGCATTTGAACACACAGTGTCAAGGTGTGTTATAATACTCAAGATAGATTTATAGTGTCAATATAGTGTCAACTCAAATCTACGCAGACATTCAACTGTTGTACACTCAAAGCAACGCAGACATTCAAATGTTGTACACTCAGAGCAGCGTAAATCAACGCGGACATTCAACTGTTGTACACTCAGAGCAGCGTAAATCAACGCAGACATTCAACTGTGGTACACTCAAAACAACGCAAATCAACGCATACATTCAACTGTTGTACACTCAAAGCAACGCAGACATTCAACTGTTGTACACTCAGAGCAACGCAAATCAACGCAGGCATTCAACTGTTGTACACTCAAAACAACGCAAATCAACGCAGTCATTCAACTGTTGTACACTCAAAGCAACGCAAATCAACGCAGACATTCATCAATAAAAAGGAACGTGTGTGGGTGTCATGGTAGGCAATGTTGAGAGTGGTCAGCATGATTTTGATGCTGATTATATGAACATCAAAAACCAAGTAAAAATCTAAGCTTTGAGGTTTGTTCATAAAATTAATGAAAAAGTTTATTGCACTAAGGGCTATTGCGCTAAGGTCAAGTTTCGGTTGAAATTTTCACCTTATGTATGATTGCCAATACTACGACAGTTTGCTTGAGATTCTTATGACGATAATCCGGTCTTCGTACTCTACCAGAGCTAAATAATCATTCTCTTAACCATAGTCAAGTGGTCCGGATGGCGAAACTGGTAATATTGAACCGGATAATAAGAACACAACAATCATGTATTTTTAATTTGAGGTATCCAGACGATCCATCAAAAGTGTTATCCAGCATTACCGATATTTTAATCCTAAGTAACCAATTTCAGTCAGATCCAATCCAATTTTGTTAGATTCGTTGTTGAAATTCTTGGCAGATACTCGATTGCATTCAATTTCAATCAGACATGGATTAGCTACTGACGTGTATCAGGCGTTCCACCGAAGCCGATGTGTTAGTCACGCAAGGTCGGTCAAACGATCAATAGCGTCGCCGTCAAGAAGTTGTTTGCGTTCGGTTGGCAGGCAACCGAACACCAAGCGGAATTTGTACGTCAATATGTCGCACTTATAACGAAGGCTCTGTCCATGCACAACGCTCAGCTCGCTCGTGGTGAACGGTCGATCGTGTCGTGGGGCGCGCAAGTGGGGAGTGTTGTACTGCTCAGCCTGAAGTTCTTTACGATTGATACGCTCGGCAAGCCTCGGGTATCTTTTAACATCAGTCTGAATTCTGAGTTTTTGTTCCTTGTGTATGTGATATTTGTGTACTTAGGCAAGAGTTTCATACAGGTTTGATTGAAGACCAGAGCATGCTTTCTGTTAACAATTTTCTTATTGTTTTTTCAGTACGCCGCACAAAATTTCTTGCGGGTGCTGGGAGATCAAAGAGAAGGTTATCAAATGAAATTTACTGGAATACGACGTTGTGAATAATCAATATTCATTTATTGACGTGCGACTCAGCAAAAGTGTCGACGCAGGTTGCATCCCAGCACAAACACCTCCCATTACAAAACGGGAAAACCGTTAAGCCATCTGGTCTCTTACCATCCCCTCTGTCCACTCCAACGGGTTCAAGGCATGAAGGAACGCCAGCGCTCTGAAGAGACCTCCTGACCACATCGTTCAGAGCCGAGTGTCTTGGATGTCGCCCAGCGCTGTACTTACAAGAAAGGCCATGCAGCCCTCGTGCATCCATCCGCTTTCCGCACCGATAAGTGTGGGGTTCGCATACATTTGCGCCAACTCGAAGAGCAATTGAGACGCGGAAGGAGTCGCGATCTAGAAGTGTTCCAAGAGCATCCGAAGGAATAGCGTGAAGCCACAAGCCACTCTCTCTCCCTCTTCGCCGCTGCAAGTAGACGAGCCCTGGATATTTGGTCCGCCGCTTCCAAAAGCCGCGCTGCGGAGGCCGCGACCACAGGCCCATCCCAAGTCCTCTGCCGGCCCAAACTCGCGTCCTCGGGCAAAGCAATACCTGCGTTCCCATTGCGCCACTCATCCACCGCCATCTGCGAACTGTCGTCCTCGGCCAGTCGTACATTATGTAAAACGGCATCAACTAGGCCACGGATGGAGTGGAGTGACGATATGAACGCAGGGAGCGCGATGTCCTTTGACATACGGATACCCAGACCTCCCAGCCGGACCGGTAACACAGCTTGTTCAAGAGATTCGCGCTCGAAGCTGAGATTGGTTATGGTCGAGAGGGCAGAAACCAACACTTCATCGAACCGCTCCAAATCACCTACCCGCGTATAAGCAGGAGACGCACGTAGGACGTATTGGAGTTTAGGTAGAGCGAAACAATTCTTTAAAAGCGTAAATGCTTGATGACTATCAATTAATTTTAAAGTAATGATGACCTAGTATATTCATCGCGGATCTTGAGATGAATTTGTTCGATTTTAATGCTGTAAGACCTGGTCTGATTACGAGCTTGCCTCATGCGGCAGGATAATTTTTTTCACCAGGAACGTATAACATATTTAACGACGTTCCGAAGGTATCAACATTAATTTTTAAGTTACAAAAAGCATTAAACAATTTAATTTTGGCGGACATAGGTACATACGGGTACATAGTACCCGTAAATTGGATATAATACGAAATTTTTGAAACGGAAAATGACTCTGAAACTTTCTCAAAGTTCAGATGACTCTGGTAGTTCGCAAACACTAACCGCCCTAGTTCAAGCAAGCTAATTCTGCATCTAATACTAAGTTAATTTATGTATATGCAGGGTCCTCAATATTAATCATTATAAATTTATGCAGGGTCCTAAATATTGTATCGAGGGTGAGTGATGCGATGATGATAATGGCAACAAACGAGATCATTATGAGGGGTTGGCGCCCCCATCTCTCTGGAGCACGCCATCTGGTGCAAGTCGTTGGGAGGGAACGAGAGAGAATGGAAATGGAGGGAGGGGAGCAAAAACACGGCTATTTGATAAGGGTGCAGTCGTGTGTAGAAATAACTGGTAAAAAATAGAGGCCAAATAGTAGGGTCACTTTAGTTCCTTGTGACAAGCACTCACGGTTGGAAGGCTGCATATCCAAATGGGTAGGAGGCTGAAAGTCCAAGTCTAAGAGCGAGCACCAAACTATGAAGAACAGTTAGTGACCACGGGGGGTCGTCATCGTAGAGTAACGGAAGCAACTACATAACTTTAACTCACACTCGTTGAAAGAAGCAAGTGTGCCGCGCGTGCTGAAGCCGCAGCAGCAGTTGTGAAAGCTGTAGATGGCGCAGGCACTCCTCATCAACGTGAGGATTCAGCTAGATACTACAAACACGCTTCGAACCAGAGCATGTTAGAAGAAGTGATGGAGGTTCCGCCTTCAGAGAAGGTATAAATTACACTTGCTGTTAACATCACGTTTTTTTATATATCGGCAAAGACGGTGCACTTGCATAGCTACTGCGTTGCATATGCTACAGAGTTAAAGGGATTATGCGATTATTCATATTTTTGTATCGTACATGGTCTTAAATTGTTCACAGGTGATAAGAAGAAAGGGTCATTGAGATGAACGAGAAAGTCTCCAAAACTCATTTAAAACAATATTTTTTGTTCGTTGTGACCAAAATTAAAGAGAAGACGAGAAACCCAGGCATCTCACAATGACTCTAACATCTGTTTGAATTACTGTGAGAGGTTTGAATCATCGTGAGATGTTTGAATCATTGTGAGATGTTTGAATCATTGTGAGATGTTTGAATCATTGTGAGATGTTTGAATCATTCTGAGATGCTTGAACCATTGTGAGATGTTTGAATCATTGTGAGATGTTTGAATCATTGTGAGTTGCTTGAATCATCGTGAAATGTTTGAATCATTGTGAGATGTTTGGGTCAAGGTGATATGTTTGGGTCATGGTGAGATGTTTGGGTCATGATGAGATGTTTGAGTCATGGTGAGATGTTTGGGTCATGGTGAGATGTTTGGGTCATGATGAGATGTTTGAGTCATGGTGAGATGTTTGGGTCATGGTGAGATGTTTGGGTCATGGTGAGATGTTTGGGTCATGGTGAGATGTTTGAGTCATGGTGAGATGTTTGGGTCATGGTGAGATGTTTGGGTCATGGTGAGATGTTTGGGTCATGGTGAGATGTTTGGGTCATGGTGAGATGTTTGGGTCATGGTGAGATGTTTGGGTCATGGTGAGATGTTTGGGTCATGGTGAGATGTTTGGGTCATGGTGAGATGTTTGGGTCATGGTGAGATGTTTGGGTCATGGTGAGATGTTTGGGTCATGGTGAGATGTTTGGGTCATGGTGAGATGTTTGGGTCATGGTGAGATGTTTGGGTCATGGTGAGATGTTTGGGTCATGGTGAGATGTTTGGGTCATGGTGAGATGTTNGTGAGATGTTTGAATCATTGTGAGATGTTTGAATCATTGTGAGATGTTTGAATCATTGTGAGATGTTTGAAACATTGTGAGATGTTTGAATCTTCGTGAGATGTTTGAATCATTGTGAGATGTTTGAATCATCGTGAGATGTTTGAATCATCGTGAGATGTTTGAATCATTGTGAGATGTTTGAATCATCGTGAGATGTTTGAATCACTGTCAGATGTGTGAATCATTGTGAAATGTTTGAATCATTGTGAGATGTTTGAATCATTGTGAGATGTTTGAATCATTGTGAGTTGTTTGAATCACTGTGAGGTGTTTGACTTACTGTGAGATATTAAAATCACTGAAAGATGTTTGAATCACTGTGAAATGTGACAATCGTTGTGAGAATTTTGAATTACTGTGGGATGTTTAAATCACTGTGAGAAGTTTGAATCATTGTGAGATAGTTGAATCATTGAAATGTGACAATCAACACGTTGGACGTGTTCCGTCTATTTGCCCTTCTTTGTGCCAGCTGATGCAAGATGCTGTTGCTTGTCACTTGCTGAGGGTAGTTTTCCATAACTGGATAAGATAAACCGGGATCTTCTTCAGAAACTTATCCAGTTGTCTCTTGAAAGTCGTGAGGGCAAATTCCCCTCCTCTCAATACCTTGGTTAAGGCGTTAAACAGCTTTGGTCCTACCACGGACAGTGATCCATCACGAAGAGTCTGTACTCTGGCAGTAGCACGGTTTTGAATGGGGAGATCCTGCAGTTCCCTAACTTTTGTAATACGTCACAATTTTGGAGGTATCACATTCAAAATTGGGAGCCAGTCTGGCTATCATCTCTCAAGTGTACAGTATGGTACACCTTTCTCTTCTCCTCTCCAGTGAGTACAGTTCCAGGTGTTTCAGCCTTTCCCAGTAGTAGTTCAGTTGCAGCTCCCTCATGCCGTTGATCCTGCACGTGAAGTTTCGCTGCACTGCATCCAGTTTCCGCACCGCACACGTCTTGAGCGGTGCCCAAAGCTGACAGCAGTATCTAAAATTGGGGAGCACTGGGGCTCTGATGAGTGTAATCATTGGTGCTGCTTCTCTCGTTCGAAATGTCTGCCAGATCCACCCCATCCTTTCTCCCCCTCGCGCAACTATTTCATTGATGTGGTCATCGAACGTGGCTTCGGTACACATCAACACTCCGCGATCTCGATCAAGTTGCTTCTCTTCAATTTCTGTGCCATCCGAAGCCAAGTAGCGATGTGGCATCCCAGTCTTTGTGCCAACTCAGCATCTCCTTACTTCGAACTTGGTGCCGTTGGATTGCATATTATTCACTAGGGCCCAATCATAGAGTGTCGACAAGTCGTCCTGTAACCTCTCGCAAGCTAGGTCCTCTGTGGTCATCATCAGCACTCTTGTATCGTCCGCAAATGACAATGTAGATGCGTGTGTAAGTTCCGAATCGATATCGGCGATGTGGATGAGGAAGAGGATCGGTCAAAGCACCGAGCCTTGCGGCATTGTGAGATGTTTGAATCACTGTGAGATGTTTAAATAATTGTGAGACGTTTGAATCATTATGAGATGTTTGAATCATTGTGAGATGTTTGAATCACTGTGAGATGTTTGAATAATTGTGAGATGTTTAAATCATTGTGAGAGGTTCGAATCATTGTGAGATGTTGGAATCATTGTGAGTTGTTTGAATCATTTTAAGATGTTTAAATCACTGTAAGATGTTTAAATCATTGTGAAAGGTTTGAATCTTTGTGAGATGTTCGAATCATTGTGAGATATTGAAATCACATTGAGATGTTTGAATAATTGCGAGATGTTCGAATCAATGTGTGATGTTTGAAACATTGTGAGATGTTTGAATCATTGCGAGATGTTTGAATCATTGTGAGATGTTTGAATCATTGTGAGATGTTCGAAACATTGTGAGATGTTTGAATCATTGTCCGGAACTAATGGATATTACGCTTTTAATTCATCATGGTTAGGTGTCGGGATCTGCTCTCACAAGACAGACTAACTGCGTTCGGACTGCTAATCCTGTCCCAAACTTCGTTTTGCTACCAACGATCATCGTCAACGGGACCATTGCCCCACCCCTGGGGCAATGGGCCCATGGGCTTAGGGCAAGGCATCCACATCTGCTCCCTTTACCCAATTGCATTCATTTTGCAAATGATAAAAAAGCGCTTTACAGTTCAAAATAAGAAAATTTAATAAAAAATATTACATTCCTTCATTTACTAACAACTAAGAAATCGAATGCTTAACTTTAAAAATAATATATTCATGGCTTAAAAAATCTATCACTGACGTGAAAAAATAGACATAAAAATTTATATCCTTGACTTAAAAAATATATCCTTGCCATAAAAAATTCATCCTTGCCATGAAAAAACGTATCATTGAATAGAAAAAATATACGTATATACTTGATCAGGAAAACCTTCGTTCCAGTATCGTCCATAATCCAGATATTATGTGCAGAGAACTCGTACCTAAGGAATAGACCAGATCGTAATCAGGTGCTTATTTCCTTCGTACAACCAGAACCTAAAGCGGACATAGAGCTGCTAATTTACACCGCTAGGCGAGCTTGGGACGTCCTTGAGCCAGCGGCTGACAGGAATCAAAATTTTGATAAGATAGCCGTTATCTGCTGTCCTCACAGCCGTTATCTGCACTGCTTATTTGCTGTCCTCACAGCCGTTTGCTGTCCTCACAGCCGTTATTATTTGCTGTCCTCGCAGCCGTTATCTGCACTGCTCAGCACTGTTGTACGAACGAGTTTTATTTTCTCCAATTTTCTCCGTCTGATGGATGCTTATTCTTTACCATTTGAATTTAATAACAATATATCGCTCACATGGTTGAATTAGATGCCGGATTAATTTTTTTAACGATGATATGGAAGAGAAGCACTTTTTACCCTAGACTGCTGCAAACCTTTTTCAATACCTGCTGTATAACAAACGCTTCTCCTCTGGACGGCAAATAGCCTTCTCCAATTCCAGCTTTATAACAGAGCTTCTCTGAATGGATTGCTAGTAGCCTGATATACTGCCAGCTTTAATACAGCATTTATATCTATCATTTGCTGTATAACATCATTTCTATCTGAAACCTAACCTCAGCTGCTGTGAGCTAAAAGTTACGTAATTTAGCGAAGCTGTGGAAGTCGCTCGTCGAAGGACGATAGATTTTGGAACAGAACTATGATTTCTGAAACCTAACCCCAATGTTGTGAGCCAAAGGTGACGATCTGGTGGTGCACGGCATGATGCATGCAGTTCCACTGGCGGGCTGGGCTGGTTGGTCGCAGTCCGTTTCCGCAAGTTACAGTTCGAGCTAAAGTCAGGGTATGAAGTGTCGATTCGATGCAACGTACAGTGGTGGACAGCCATTATTCTCTGGGCTATTCGCTTCAGAATGTGGTGGCGTAAAGTTCCTAATATTTAAAGCAAGATGATGTCACGGGCTAGTTACCGTCGGATAGCTTAATCCACGGCTGATTGGTGGTAGTCCGGAAATATGCTAGGCGTTCCTTTCAGAGCGGATTGGTGCACAAATATGATGGTGCACGGCTGCGTACCCCTAGTAGCCTTCTTTTAACACTGCTTTATTACAGCACTTCTCATCCTGGACTACATGTAGCCTTCTTTTATGACTGCTTTATTGCAGCCCTTCTTACCCTGGACTGCTAGTAGCCTTTTTTCATGACTGCTTCATTACAGCATTTCTCCTCCTGGACGGCTAGCAGCCTTCTTTCATGACTGCTTTATGACAGGACTTCTCCCCTTATTCTGCTGGTGGCCTTTTTTTATGCCTGCTCTATCAATGCACTTCTCACCCTGGACTGTTAGTGGCCCTATTTAGTGACTGCTTTAAAAGAGCACTTCTCCCCCTGGACTGCTAGCACCTCCTTTAATGCTTTCTTTATTACTGCACTTCTCCCCATGGACTGGTGGTAGCCTTCCTTAATGCCTTCTTCATTACAGCACTTCTTACCCTGGACTGCTAGTTGTCTTCTTTATTACGACACTTCTCACCCTGAAATGCTAGGAGCCTTTTATGATGCCTGCTTTATTGCAGTACTTCTCACTCTGGATTGCGAGTTGCCTTCTTTAACGTCTGATTTATTACAGCCCAGCTCACCTTGGATTGATAGTGGCTTCATTAATGCCTGCTTATGACAACACCTATCACCCTGGACCGCTAGTTGCCTTCCTTTATGCCTGCTTTATTACAGCACTGCTCCCCTTGGAATTACTGCATTTCGGATTTCTATTTTCGGTTAAAAATTTGCACGATATTACGTTTCTGACCAAAATTGCGTTCAATTATTCAATTATCCGAAGTATTTATCTCTACATATTTCATTTTCCAGGTGATTAGTTCAAATATTTACTCCTAATAAGATTATCTATTTATCTCTTATATGCATTCTACAAGTCATTTACTTACGTAAAGAATCAATATTAGTCAAAATTCAGAGGAATTTTGGGTATGATGTAATATTTCAACCAAGCTGATATGGCTAATATTTGCATGAGTTTTGCATTAATATTCACAAAGAATTTCTCGCCTCAACAGATCCCGCAAGATGGCAGGCACAGGCTCGATTGCCGGCCCTGCTGCTGCTTCACCAGCTGTCACTGTGGACGACCCAATCATTAGAATTTACCGCAACATTGTCGGTATCTTGGACTTGAGTCCCAGGGTTATGCGGTCCACGCTAGACAAGGAGTGTGACGACAAACAAAGCAACGAGACATACAGGCAATTGATGGAACGGAGGCGTGGAAGTGCTTACAGCAACGGAGAGTGGAAAAATCTAATGGGATTTTCCTGGAAAATTCTGGAAGCTTCTAAAACCCCCACCTCGTTAGATGTCACACCGCTCTTCCTTCTCCTAACAAAATTGTTCGATCTCGGCAAGGGCGACATCGTCAGGGAGCATGCAGCGCTGATCGTCAAGTTGCGCGCCGTCAAGGACCTGCGCAATGACATCATGCACGACTTGTACAACGCAGTCGACGCGCAGAAATTCACTGAGTTGACAACAGTGCTGGTGGAGCTGGTGCGGGAAGCGGGGAGGTTCTATGCTCTTTCACAGGCAGATGTTGATGCTGAGGTACAAAGCCTTAACAACGAAATCGAAATAGTGAAGAGAATGGACAGCCAAAGCATTTATTTCTGGTGTACGAGGCTGGCATCTAGCGGGAAGCAGGCTGTAGGACTACTCTGGGAGGCCAAGCTTGAATATGAAAAACTTTCACTGAACGAGGATACTGTGCAACGTCAGACCGTATTTCACGCCCTCGACGTGAATGTGCAAGAAACCGGCAGAGGGAAAACTGTTTCATACACCGAAATATTTGAGGCTCATGAGAAGGTCATGGTGGTATCGGGCATCGCCGGCGCCGGTAAGACAACCCTCGTCAAAAACATTGTGCTGCAATTCTTCAACACTCAAGAAACAGCTCCTGATTACTTGAGGTCGTTTAACCAGCTCATCTTCTTCCAGTGCAGGGATCGCACTACACCAACACTGAGTGACGTCATCCAGCAGCACTATGAAGACCTTTGCAAAGAACTATCGAAAGAAAATGTCCTCATGGCTCTCCTGCGCCTCGATGTCTTATTCATCATAGATGGCTTTGACGAAGTCAACGAAAGTTCCAGAAAAGTCGTTATTGAGATTATCGAGAAAACATGGCGCCGAAATTGTCGTGTGTTGATCACGACTCGTCCTCATGCCGTGAAGGAGGAGCTGGCACCTCTGCTGAAGCCCTACGATGTCAGTTTTACTCAGTACGAGATCCTATCGCTCACGAAACTTGCCGACCAACTTACATTCTTGAGGCGGTATGAAATGTCCATGTGCGGCGGCGCTCAGGTTGGGGCGATAACACGGAGCTTCGAGTCGCTCAGTGAAGACGTCAGAAGTCTGTTCACGGAACCCATCAACTTGGTTCATTTCTGTGAGATGCATAAGCACTTCGCTGAGGAAATATCCTCGTGGCGAACGCCCGGGGACGTGGCGCCAGTCAAGCTACGACTGTACAGGAAGCTCATCAGTGCCAAACTAGCGGGCTCGATTGATGAGGATTTGGACGTCCTGGTGGACGACGTGTTCGCTCTGATCGGTGCTGAAGCGCTGGAGTTGCTCCGTGACAACGTCGTGACTATCTCAGAGGCAGAGTTGCGAACCATTAAGCGGAGATGTCAAGGTAAAATGAAGGGTGAAGACAAGTTCGATCCCGCAGTAGTACTCTCAGTGTTGCTGAAGGATCACAAACCTCTAGATTTGAACCAGAATTCAAGCTATCAATTCAAGCATAAGAGTGAGCAGGAAATGTTTGCTGGTCATTACATCGTTCAGTGCATCATTGGAGGGAGCGCCGACCTCCTTCACATCATACTGGGAGTTTCTAAGGAGGGTATGAGTAGGTGAGTATATGCGTCAGATGACCTGGTTTATCACCACGCATTGAGCAGAGAGCAGTATGAAGCTTCCAGCCATGAGTGTTGAGCTGCATAATGTTCCCAGCCATAAGCAGCGAGATGTATAATGTTCTCAGCCATAGGAAGCGAGCTGCATAATGTTACCGGGCATGAGCAGTGAGCTGCATGATGTTCCCAGCCATGAGCAGCGAGCTTCATAATGTTCCTAGCCAAGAGCAGTGAGCTGCATAATAGATCACGCGACCAGGACCTCAGTATTGGGCGGGAGCCATGATTCTAAATGGGTTGGGAACCCTAGTAAGGTCCCCTCAAAAGCTGACAAGTACGCACGCCGCGATGTAACTCGCGTTAGAGCTACACGATCGACGTCTTAGCTTTATCTGTATAGTATCTATCACATATAACCACCCTGTATCAAGATGAGTTTTCTAGACAGATGGTGTCTTACTTATCCCTCACGCACTTAAGTCAACGAACCCCCCCTATCCAGTCTGAAGGCGCAAAAACGAGCATCTGGGATATGCTTGCTATTATATTTACCCCTCCTATTTACTATTGTATTTACCCTCCTACTTATTATGAGCTGGCACGAACTGCATGCCGCTCTGATGGCATGATATGCAAGCGCTCTGAAGGTAAAAGTGTCTGTAAGACACCTTTATGAGTTTCCAGACTTGAGAACTAAGGTTCGTTGACTAGGTGCGTGAGGGATAAGTAAGACATCATCTATCTAGAGAACTTATCTTGATACGAGGGTGGTTATATATGAGAGATACATTATTGGTAAAAGGCTAAGACGTCGACTATTTGATCGGAGTAGCTCTAACGCGAATTACATCGCAGGGTGCGCCCTTATCAGCTTCTGCGGGGGCTTTACTAAAGTTTTCAGCCCATTCATAGACTTCGTACCTACGTTCACCGGGTTCTCGTCCTCGTGACACATATGCTGTATAAGCTGTCGATTTAGCGTCTGAGGCAAGCCCTCTGTGACTCAGTGGACTCATAGCTAAACTAGGTCTGCTGGTAAACACATGATTTTTATCAACAAACTACTCCTGGACATTAGCTACAAGCCGCTCTGATGGAATGAGCTGCGTGTCGCTCTGAATGCATGAGCTGTAAGCCACTCTGATGGCATGAGCAGCAAGCCGCTCTGATGGCATGAGCTGCATGCCGCTCTGATGGCATGAGCTGTAAGCCNCTGTAGGCGCATTTAAGAACCTGTAGGAGCATGTAAGGATCTGTAGGCGCATTTAAGAACCTGAAGGTGCATGTAAGAATCTGTAGGTGCATGTAAGAATTTGTAGATGCATGTAAGAATCTGTAGGTGCATTTAAGAACCTGTAGGTGCATTTAAGAATCTGTAGGTGCATTCAAGAATCTGTATGTGCATTTAAGAACCTGTAGGGGCATATAAGAATCTGCATGTGCATTTAAGAACATGTAGGTGGATGTCAGAACCTCACAGGTGCAGGTAAGAGCCTGCAGCTCTTAACTGCAGGTGCAAGTAAGAACCTTTAGGTGCATGAAAGATCCTGTAGGTGCATTTAAGAACCATGCAAGTGCAGGAGAACACCGCATGTGCATGTACTGCAGGTGCAAGTAAGAACCTGTAGGTGCATGAAAGATCCTGTAGGTGCATTTAAGAACCATGCAAGTGCAGGCAAGAGCCTGCAGGTTCATGCAAAAACCCTGCACGTGCACGCTGGAACATGCAGGAACCATTCAGGTGCAGGTAAGAAGTTGCAAGAATAAATAAAAACCTGCTGGTACATGCAAGAACCCGCTGGTGAAGATAAGAACTTGCAGGTGCCGATGAGAACTTCTCAGGAACTGGTCCATTACAATGGATTGCTGGTCCATTACATTGGATTGCTGGTCCATTACAATTGATTGCTGGTCAATTATGATGGATTGCTGGTCCATTACAATGGGTTGCTGATCCATTACAATTGATTGCTGGTCAATTATAATGGATTGCTGCTCCGTTCGTTACAAGGGACTGCTTGTCATATTCATGCCTCACCATCTCCCTCCTGGGCGACAGGGTGAGGCTGGAGGAGTTCAGCGGGTGCGTAGGCACCTCCGCTGGGGTCTCCTCCCTCGCCTCAGTGGCCCACGGCGCTGTCCTCCACATCCGCATGGCGGCGCCCCTGGACCTCAGCGCCCTCGGGGGGACATACGAAGATTTCAGTGAGTTTTGCACAAATATATATTGTACAGTCGTTGTTTATTGTAAAGTTTGGTGATTATTCACCAGGATAATAACCAAATAACAAATAATCATAAAACATAAAATATTACACATATTTTTAAAAATAAATATATCAAAAATTTAATTAAATAATTGACTTATTAGCATTAATCAATGATCAATAACATGAGCGGCTGTAATGTATTACGTTGGGATCATATATGTGGCTATAAATAGAATATGTGCGTACAATTTATGACCAGAGAGTGCATTTGAATTTTCAAGGAGTTGAACAATTCTTAGATGACGTTGGTAGATCAAAAGGCAGATTTAGCAAATAATATTATATTAACGACGTTTCGAATGTAGCAACATTCATTTTCAAGTTAAGAGAAGCATTGAATAGTGAAATATGGTTGGACATAAATACATAATACACGTAAATAGGATACAACACTAAAATTTCTAGCCAGAAAGTCCTTACGCAAACAATCTCAAATTTTATTTTAGACAAATCCGGTAGCTTGGAAATCGATAGCTGGGGTCAAATTAAGACGGTTCCAGCAATCGTTGGTCGATTAATGTTGTGCACCTCCGCATGATGACGNAGCCTGCAGGTTCATGCAAGAACCCTGCACGTGCACGCTGGAACATGCAGGAACCATTCAGGTGCAGGTAAGAAGTTGCAAGAATAAATAAAAACCTGCTGGTACATGCAAGAACCCGCTGGTGAAGATAAGAACTTGCAGGTGCCGATGAGAACTTCTCAGGAACTGGTCCATTACAATGGATTGCTGGTCCATTACATTGGATTGCTGGTCCATTACAATTGATTGCTGGTCAATTATGATGGATTGCTGGTCCATTACAATGGGTTGCTGATCCATTACAATTGATTGCTGGTCAATTATAATGGATTGCTGCTCCGTTCGTTACAAGGGACTGCTTGTCATATTCATGCCTCACCATCTCCCTCCTGGGCGACAGGGTGAGGCTGGAGGAGTTCAGCGGGTGCGTAGGCACCTCCGCTGGGGTCTTCTCCCTCGCCTCAGTGGCCCACGGCGCTGTCCTCCACATCCGCATGGCGGCGCCCCTGGACCTCAGCGCCCTCGGGGGGACATACGAGGATCTCAGTGAGTTTTGCACAAATATATGTTGTACAGTCGTTGTTTATTGTGAAGTTTGGTGATTATACACCAGGATAATAACCAAATAACAAATAATCACAAAACATAAAATATTACACATATTTTTATTAATAAATATATCTAAAAATTAATTAAATAATTGACTTATTAACATTAATCAATGAGCAATAACATGAGCGGCTGTAATCTATTACGTTGGGATCATATATGTGGCTATAAATAGTATATAATACACGAATATTCTATGTTGTTACAATGCATATTATTTTATGTATATGTACATTATATTATGTACATATGTGCTTGAATAAAGTAGGTAATATTGACAGTAGGTAATATTGAACATGTATTATGCGTAAATGTTAAGAATGCTAAGAATGCGGGCCGTTATTGCGAGACCGTGGGAAAGGTTGTTTACATTGAAACGTTGACGCTCAGCGTTGCGAGGGACATTTCAACTGTCTAAAAATACATAAAAAACGAATTTATCTGGTTTGCAACAGCTCGGCGCCAACATTAGCTTCAGGCCAACCCTGCTTAATTAGCGAGTTCATCACGCCTGCGTCTTCGGCTCGTAACCTCGGCATTCAGCTGGACTCGGAACTCCTTTCTATAAGCATTTGTTCCGAGTCCAGTGGTGAGCGGTGAGCAAAGCCATCATCGCTTGTTTTGGCGCTCTGTGATGAATACGAAGCGAGAATCGCTGTTTCTCGAGGCCCTCGTGGTGGCGCTCGTTCTGTCCAGATTGGACTATGGTTATGCAACACTCTATGGACTTCCGACCGCGCACTTAATAAACTGCAATCCGTAATGAACTTTGCTGCGAGACTAGTGTGTAATAAGTATCCTTATATATAGTATTTGTTTAGGACGTAGCAGTCCCAGGCCACGATGGATTACCGCCTCTGATTATCGCGCATCAACCCCCCGCATGGCCAGCTGATGCACGATGCTGTTGCTTGCTTCTCGCTGTCGGTAGTGGTGCAGAGGCGGTTGATGAGAGATTTTGCCCAGAAATATGTCCAGTCGTCTGTTGAAGGTCTTTCAAGAGACGAATTGATTTCTTTCGGCCGAAATTGATATCTGACTGCAGATCTATTACGTAGTGGGGGAATCCTGCAGTCTCCCTCTTCTCTCGTTATGGTATGTCACAAACCTGAAGGTCTTGCTTTCGAAGTTTGGTGTCATTCTTGTTATCATTTTCCATGTGATGCGAATGAGGAAGAGGATCGGGCCGAGTACCGTTCCCTGTCATACTCCACTCTTCGCCCTAGCCTCGCTCGATCTCGAGCCTCCAACAACGACAGCTTATAGCCTTTCTGTTAGGAAACTTTGTATCCGTGTCAACAATTCACCATCGAACCTCGGTAGTCTTAATTTTCTGAAGAAAACTCCATGGTCAACTATGTTAACACTTTCGCGAAATCAAAATACACCACATCCACCCCGGCCCCTCCTACAGCACGGCAAAGATTTGGTGGTGATGTTCCAGTAACTGAGACAAACAGGAGCGATTTCGTCTAAAACCGCGTTGCCTTCTGTTGAAAGGTCAGCTTCCTGCATAGTCCGCCGTGATTCGTCACTAGGGTGTTGGGCTGCGCGCGAGGCCGTGCACGCTCGGCCACTTGGAGTCCTTCAGCCCGAAGACGCGCGATGGAAACCGAGTCAGCATCATGCCAGGTCTCGGTCAAGAAGACGACATCCAAAGAGCGCGAGCGGCGGATGCGAAGGAACTCGTCAACTTTGTTGTTCAGCGAGCGGATGTTTAGGCTGCCGAACATTAACCGGCGATTTGACTGCGCGGAGTTACGATCGACACGGACGCTGCGCAGGTTATGAGGCCTACGAGCCGACACAGGTCCACGTTCAGCAGCAGAAGGATCAGCCGACGCACAGTCTAGCACAGATGGCTGCCGTCGTGGCAACGGCCGATTGCCAATTATCACAAACGCACCACCGTTGCACGCAACCCGATACATGGCGGCAGTACGCCTGTTACGACCGGCACGGCATCCGCGAAAAGGCAGACGAGGGGCGAGGGTAGCAACGAGCAAATCGACTCGTTAACGGACGGATGGATCGAGGGTTGCAGCGGCTGGCCGCAGGCCAAGCAGCTGCATTGTCGAGTAGGCTAATGGTGCCATGGATATCAGCCCGATTCAACTCACGTTACAGATTGTAAAATGGCAGTGTCAGACCTCTAAAAAGCAGCTAGAAGACCTGTATGTATAACGTCGAGACGATTACTTAAAAAATCCGTGGAATCTTGGTCGAACGAAGACTAGCATCACAGGGCTTGGATCAGCCAAGTATAGGGTGTTGGTAGCCAAGGGTGGAAAAAAACGAGCCGGAAAACGAACTGCACTCTTGCATAGTGATCATTTAGACACTGTAATACTCCAGACATGACCATTTAGACACTGTATATTCACTGTAAAACGACCCACGCAAGAAAGTCATCTTGTCAATCGGTTGTTTAAAGATTCACGAAGATCGGATATGACCCTGGCCAAAGTTGCAAACAAAGGAATAAAGGATTGACGGAGCAGCGCACATCCGTTTGCAGCCACAGCCGGCGCATGAATGAATGAATGAAAAAATTTGTTTTTAGATTACTCAAGCATAACATGAAAACAGCAATCCAGTCTCTCAACAATAATAAAATTAGAAGTGATCAATATTTATTATTATTGATATTATGATTATTATTGAATAGTATTTACAAATTGTATTGAAATTACGCATGGGACAGGAATCATACAATGAACTGTCTACTAGGCAGAAACAACAAAGCATTGTTGAAGGTGATGATAAGATAAATAAAGAGTTACAGCTATATAGTTGACCTGACAACATTTTTATTTATAATTAGAATCAGGGTTGGTGATTTTTTTTTATTTTTCCATTATTTTTTTCAGATTATTTGCCTTTTTTGAAATGTTATTTTTTATGTTGCAATTAGCCTACTAACAATAACAGTATATGGATGGCTAAAAAGGGCAGTTATTGCCTTAAAGAATGGCCAAGGTGGTGTTTATCTGAGCAGAAAGCGCATGTTAGGAAACGATGGAAACCCTTCCCAGTGAAATGCACTGTGACCACCTAAAGTACCGGTAAGTCATATATATAAACATCCAAGCAAATATTGACAGTTTAATTTGTTCCCTGATCTGCATATATAAATGATATATTCGATTACAATTTGCATCTATCTGATTTGTATGCTATTTAATGCAATTTTGTCTATCACTAGTAAAATATTCTATTCGTCTGGAGCAAATGGCATTCTATGCCCAGAAATCGTCGTGCGCTTGCAGTGACCGAATGTCCTCCCGCTATTACGATTAGTTTATAGGCTGCCTCGCAAGGCAACCTGTGCACTTTGCTTAGGTAATGGATTTTGTGTGTAATTGTTTATATATATTTCAGATAACTATGCAAGAGCTGTGCACCACATGTTACACGGCAATGCGTAATCAGCAGGTTTAGAAAATGAAGCCCATATAGCCTCCAAACCTGATTACATGCAAAACAAACGGAAGTCGTCACCATTGAGCAATGTATCACCAGCTGTGTGAAAATCATCGGGCAGTGCCCATAGAGAAAACCTCCTAATTCTTTCAGGTCTTTCTGTTGCA
Organism: Hyalella azteca; assembly: GCF_000764305.2. NCBI lineage: Eukaryota > Metazoa > Arthropoda > Malacostraca > Amphipoda > Hyalellidae > Hyalella > Hyalella azteca. Next base: position 60,789 of record NW_025936082.1, on the reverse strand, counting down.
TCTTTAGGTGCGTTTTAAATTGATATATTTTTAATGTACAAATTAAATATTTTGCTAGTATTGATAATATATTGCATATATTTGTTAGGATACATAATGTTGTCATGAAAATATATTATATTGCATTACATTATATTATATTTTATGTTATTTTAAACAATAATATTATTTTATAATAAATCATATTCTGTTAAATTATATTATATTAAATCATTAAANAATTGTTATTTAATTTATTGCAATTCGTTTGCAATTTTTTGTAGCGTGTTAAATTCTCTCCAGTTATTCAGCAACCCTAATGTACAGCATTTTGATTAATTTTTTCATCTGCTATTTCTCGATAAATTTTCCAATTTTATTCATACTTGTTTCTGAAACTCTGAGTCAATCTCGAAAGTGCAGTCGTTCGCTCACGTAACGATTAATGAATTTGGTTGAAATAGTAGTAATATGGTCCTCACGATATACACATGCAACATTTTTCAAAATCTTTTTAGCAGGAACCAGCTTGTGTAATATTACTTAAATTGCTTTGCAATTAGTTCTTTTTTACTCAACTTTTGCCTGTACAACGCTGCATAATGAAAGTTCTTCAGTTTCAGATGCCGATACTGTCACATCACTTAATCATTGAGACTCCATGTTTTCAGAGACCCCTTGTTTGCCGAGACTATACTTGCTAAGACTCCATGTTTGCTAAGACTCCATGTTTGCTAAGACTCCATGTTTCCTAAGACTCCATGTTTGCTAAGACTCCATGTTTGCTAAGACTCCATAATTCCTAAGATTCCATGTTTCCTAAGACTCCATGTTTCCTAAGACTCCATGTTTCCTAAGACTCCATGTTTCCTAAGACTCCATGCTTCCTAAGACTCCATGTTTGCTAAGATTCCGTGTTTGCTAAGACTCCTTGTTTGCTAAGACTCTATGTTTGCTAAGACTCCATGTTTGCTGAGACTCAGTGTTGGCCGAGATTCGGTGTTTGCCGAGACTCAGTTTTAGCCGAGACTCAGTGGAAGCCGAGACTCTGTGTTTGCCGAGACTCTATGTTTGCGAGACTCTATGTTTGCTAAGACTCCATGTTTGCCGAGACTCCATGTTTGCCGAGACTCCATGTTTGCCGTGACTCCATGTTTGCTAAGACTTCTGCGATTTTCTACATGTTTTCTAAGACTTCTGTGTTTCATTCTGCGATTTGTAGCATTTATTGAATAAATTTTTATATTGTGCAGGAGCAATTGGCTGGTCGGAGCAGCGCAGAAGTGGGAAGGACGCAACTACCAGCCACAAATCGCGCAACTCCTACAAATCCCTCAACTCCAAGTCGTGCAACAAGATCTGCGGTTACCGTCTCTACCCCAAATCGTCAAGCCAGCGAGCCTGCAGTCGCTCCGGCCCGTATTCAAGTCGCTGCTTTGAATGCGCTCACTGCTGGTCCTTCGCATTCAGCAAGTTGGGCTGTGCTTTTGCACAATGTAGGTTTTGAATCAAGTGACGACAACCTACATGATAGAGGTCGAAAAAATTTTCCACTCTCGAGTGAGTACATTTTAAAGTGAATTTTATATGGGAGGCTACCTAACAATCTAGGTGCTGTTTTTATTGCTCAATGCGGAAATGTTCAAAAATTAGTATTAGGAAGGGTATTTGCTTATTCAATTATAAGAAGTTAAGAAAAGGAATATGCTGTCATCAATATAGGGTTGGTGTGGCTACATAAGTTTTACAAATGTTGCTACTAGCGTGTTCGAATGTATTGGACATCACATATTTTTTTGGATGCCACCACTTTCTGCATTTGTGTCCTCAGATTATAGTCATTTCTAAGCGATGTATTTCTCGCGTGGTGATTATACACAGACATTTTTTGGCATTAGTCATCTTTTAATTATCATGTGTTAGGAAAATCAGCGTTATAAGAATTAATTTTTCGTAGTGTGCGACGGCCCGTATGACACGTTATTTTTCATATGGTGCATCTACTTGTATACCAAAAGTATAGTCGCAATTCCGTTCATATTGTAGATCTTTTTCGGGAGCTTATTCAATAAAGCATATTTTGGTTGACTTCTTTAATTCCTGAAATTACAATAATTTGCATTTTTGATGACTTTCCTAAGGCTGAGGCTTCCCATCATGTTGATGCATAGACTGTTTCAACTGTGGGCCTGGAATTTTTTGAAAACTGTTGTGCTAAATAATATAATCATCGTACACTCAGTTAAGTTATGCTCCCGGTAACACCTAGTCTAGATTAAGAACTATCGTTTCTGTTATGAATGTCATTTTTCTCCTGTGTATATATTGACTTTATACGGTATAACTTGAATGGAATACGTATTTCATTTCATAGATGATGCATCTAAATCTAGGCCATCTGAATATGAAGCCTTGATTAGTGCCTATCATCTACGATATGAACATTATATTCCCTTCATATTTATTCGTTAATAAAAATATTCATGCTCGGGAGAAATGTGACATTATTATGGCAGCCGATAGTTCATAATCAAGGCTAGGTGCTACCGGGGGCATTTTTTAAAATTTATTCCGAGAGGTGGCCATCGATGGCGCATCGATGCGCCACAGCCACTATTGTTTAGTTATTGGTGGAAGAAGAGCTTTTAGGGTAGGGTGGCCATAGGCGGGTTATAGGTGGAACATAGACCGGACACGCCATCGATGCCGCATCGATGCGCCATCGGTGCTCCACCTATAATTTCCACCTATAGCCACCTATAATCATCGATGCGCCACCTTAAATTTTTATTTGGGATGGGGAATGACACTGCAGTTTGAGAGTCTGGGGAATGACACAGCAGTTTGTGCGTCATGGGGACTGACACTGCAGTTTGTGAGTCTGGGGAATGACACTGCAGTTTGTGCGTATGTGCAGTTTGTGCCGATTGACACTGCATTATGAGCGTTAGGGGGAATGACACTGCAGTATGAGCGCTAGGGGGAATGACACTGCAGTTTGTGAGTCTGGGGAATGACACTGCAGTTTGTGCGTATGTGCAGTTTGTGCCGATTGACACTGCAGTATGAGCGTTAGGGGGATTGACACTGCAGTATGAACGTTAGGGGGAATGACACTGCAGTATGAGCGCTAGGGGGAATGACACTACCGTTTGTGCGTCATGGGGAATGACACTGCAGTTTGTGTTCCCAGGTTCGGGGGGCTGGAATTGCAGGGCTGCAGGCTGCGTGGCGCGGAGCTGCGGCTGCTGTTGCAGAAGTTGCAGGCCGAGGGCATCAGGACGGACGACGAGGGCGACACGCACGCCTGGGTTTGCGGGTGAGTGAACAGCGGCCACTGAACTGTGGGCCAATATTCTTATATCCTTGAATGATATAATGATATTCTCATATATATTCTAAAAAGATGTTATTGATGTGTAATTTTGATTTTAAAAAGACGGCCGATGCCGCAGGACCGCCCACTGTCGGCCAGTTATTGGATACACCGCCATCATCACGACAATCATTATCATATGACAGATCAGAATAATTATATGCCGTTATTATTGTTGATCTATATCTTAGTCCTATATTCTTAATAATTTATATTATTTAAGCATAAATGATGCAATAATCTACATTTATATTATATTATACTATAAATAATATAAAATGTATATTATTTACAGTTCGGCAGAAGTTTTTCTTTTATGAAAGCTTGATTGAGGACCAGAGCATGCTTTTTACAAATAATCTCCTTATTCATTTTTTCCGTGAGTCGAACAAAATTTCTTACTGGCGCCGGGAGATCAAAAAGCATGTTACCAAATTACATTTTAATGGAATGCGACATTTCGCAAATACAATTTTCATTATCAAGCTGGTGAAGGTTACTAGTTCAATTTCAAGTGTTGTAAAACCTTCGGCAGCTTGATAATGAAAATTGTATTTTCGAAACGTTGCATTCCATTAAAATTTCAGTTTGTAACTTGCATTTTGATCTCCCGGCGCCATCAAGAAATTTTGTTTGACTCGTTAAAAAAGCAACTAAGAAGATTGTTAATAAAAAGCATGCTCTGGCCTTTCGTCAAACTTGCATATAATGAGACTGCATAATTCATTTCCCTAATGTTGATTATACCAATATAGTAATTCTATATGATTCTTTATGATTAAATTGAATTAATATATTCAAGATAACCAACTTTAATATATTAATGTTAATATGATGGCGCTCTGTCGTTGGCCGCCACTTGTCGGCCAATGATAGCGCCACACAAGATGGCGGCAGCTGGCGTGCCACATGCCACGCAAGATATTCTCTACCGCACTCCCACAGGTGGCATGTTTTCCTCCTCATCACGGACCGCGTGCCACCGGGGGGACCAGCGGTGCCCAGTGACGCCGACCTGCAAAGAGCGCCACAGCGACACCTGCGAGAACACTAGGACGAGGAACACTAGGACGAGGAACACTAGGACGAGGAACACTAGGACGAGGAACACTAGGACGAGGAAAATTCTATTTCATAATGCGTTGGAGGATAACGAAAAACGTTTGCTTGAAGTGCGAGAGAGATTTGGTTTATGAAGTACGAAATTGTTATTTATGAGCCTGTAAATACTGCCAGAATTGGTGATGCCAAGATCAAGAAATGTCAACATTCCTACAAATTAAACATTCATACAAATGTCAGCATTCATACAAATGTCAGCATTCATACAAATGTCAACCTTCATACAAATGTCAACCTTCATACAAATGTCATTAATTAGACTGTGTGTTTTGTGTGGTATTAATTATACTGAGTTTAACTTTTTATGTGATTGAATAGACAAATAAAGGCGTGATTGAATTACCCAAACGCGTTTCATTCACACCTCACCGTCAGCCTTGGAGGCGAGAAATGTACGTCATAGTTATAGTCGCCACACACCTGGCGGCTGTAGTGCCAGGTGATATTGAGATGAAGGCGAGGAATGTCGCACCAGACAGACGACCTGCGCCTCCAGCCTGCGTCGCACCAGACAGACGACCTGCGCCCCCAGCCTGCGTCGCACCAGACAGACGACCTGCGCCTCCAGCC
>NW_025936082.1:35400-55574 GCF_000764305.2 Hyalella azteca | reverse complement strand
AAACAGATGGCCAGGAACAGCGCGCTACAATATACTAATGAGATGTGTATAAGAGACAGAGCCTGCGTCGCAACAGACAGGCGACCAGTCAATAATAGCTGCTAATAGCAAGTCAATAATAGCTGCAAATATCAAGTCAATAATAGCTGCTAATATCAAGTCAATAATAGCTGCTAATATCAAGTCAATAATAGCTGCTAATATCAAGTCAATAATAGCTGCAATATCAAGTCAATAAAAGCTGCTAATATCAAATTAATAATAGCTGGTAATGTCAAGTCAATGATAGTAGCTAATATCATGTAAGTAATAGCAGTTCATATGAGGTCAATAGTAGCTGCTAATATCAGGTCAATAACTGTTGATAATATCAAGTCAATAAATTGATAGGAGTCGCAGGGGTCGATAAACAAAATTTAAATATTTATGATTAGGTTTTTAAAACCTGGCATACATACAAATATTTCGAGGATAATTTATAATTTTCCTCAATTACTACATTTTGACCTGGCAACTCCAGCATCTCCCTTAATCTTAAATTCCTATAGCCACTCCAGAAGATTTCATGCGTCATTTAAAAAAGCCTCTATTTGAGGCACAAGAGTTCCCCGCCAATCAGAAATTTTCGTTTTTCATTAGACCAGACGTGTTTCTTTTATTTGCCAAATCCCTTAACATAAACAAATTTTTACCAGTTTTCGATTTACTTCCTCAAATAAAACTTATGCTGCGCGAGCGTCATCAGCCGATGCTCCGTTGACAATAATTGTATGTTGTTCCAAAGTAATTCAAATCAACCTACAATACACTGCTGTTAAAAAACAGACCATGGCCCTTCATTTTCCAAATCATATCAACAGATATATAACCTGTCAGTTTTGTCGAAACTCATGGAACGTGTGTGGCCGGACAGCTGAATAACTGGTTATCTTCAGCAGTCTAGTTTCATACCTCGCATCCAGTTTACATACCGTCAACTCTACTCGACGGGAGCTGTCGTGCTTTCAGATATTCTGTGCTTTTCAGATGGAAAGTGCTTTCAGATATTCTGGGAACAGTTGACAGCGGTAAAATTGCGGTAATGGCTTCACTCAACCAATCGGTCGCAATTAACACGGTCCATCACGCCAATTTATTGCGTCGACTTGACGTATGATTCGGCATGCGCAGCACAGTGATGATTATATCATCAATAGATTCCACTGCGTTCGACACGGGCACTCTTCTTTGCCAACGTTGGACCCTTGCGGCCGCGCGGCGTACCACCGGGGTCAGTCCTCGGCTCGATCTTCTTTCTATTACATCCATACGGTGGACTTATTGAACATAGTTGATTCACACAGTTTGAATCCGCATATGTTCGCCGACGGCGCCAAATAGACGGTTACTATTCGCCGCCTGACGTTACAGCGTTGCAGGACCGGAAGTCTGCCTGCATGGACGCCGTCTCAGACTTGATGCATTCCAACTGTCTCAAAATACATAAAAAACGAATTTATCTGGTTTGCAACAGCTCGGCGCCAACATTAGCTTCAGGCCAACCCTGCTTAATTAGCGAGTTCATCACGCCTGCGTCTACGGTTCGCAACCTCGGCATTCAGCTGGACTCGGAACTCCTTTCTATGAGCATTTGTTCCGAGTCCAGCGGTGAGCGGTGAGCAAAGCCATCACCGCTTGTTTTGGCGCTCTGTGATGAATCCGTAGCGATAGTCGCTGTTTCTCGAGGCCCTCGTGGTGGCGCTCGTTCTGTCCAGATTGGACTAGGGTTATGCAACACTCTATGGACTTCCGACCGCGCACTTAATAAACTGCAATCCGTAATGAACTTTGCTGCTAGACTAGTGTGTAATAAGTATCCTTAGTATTTGTTTAGGACGTAGCAGTCCCAGGCCACGATGGATTGCCGCCTCTGATTATCGCGCATCAACCCCCCGCATGGCCAGCTGATGCACGATGCTGTTGCTCGCTTCTCGCTGTCGGTAGTGGTGCAGAGGCGGTTGATGAGAGATTTTGCCCAGAAATATGTCCAGTCGTCTGTTGAAGGTCTTTCAAGAGACGTATTGATTTCTTTCGGCCGAAATTGATATCTGACTGCAGATCTATTACGTAGTGGGGGAATCCTGCAGTCTCCCTCTTCTCTCGTTATGGTATGTCACAAACCTGAAGGTCTTGCTTTCGAAGTTTGGTGTCATTCTTGTTATCATTTTCCATGTGATGCGAATGAGGAAGAGGATCGGGCCGAGTACCGTTCCCTGTCATACTCCACTCTTCGCCCTAGCCTCGCTCGATCTCGAGCCTCCAACAACGACAGCTTATAGCCTTTCTGTTAGGAAACTTTGTATCCGTGCCAACAATTCACCATCGAACCTCGGTAGTCTTAATTTTCTGAAGAAAACTCCATGGTCAACTATGTTAACACTTTCGCGAAATCAAAATACACCACATCCACCCCGGCCCCTCCTACAGCACGGCAAAGATTTGGTGGTGATGTTCCAGTAACTGAGACAAACAGGAGCGATTTCGTCTAAAACCGCGTTGCCTTCTGTTGAAAGGTCAGCTTCCTGCAGCACCACCCTTATGGCAACCACCATCTCAAATACTTTTATTACGTGTGATGTTACGTAACGGCCGGTTACGTAACCGGCCGGTTATTACGGCCGGTTACGTGTGTGTAACCGGCCTGTAGTTTTGGGGTTGATCTCTCTCACCTCCTTTGTAGTTTGGGAAGATCAAATGGATTATAAGCCTTAATTTTAGGTAACTAGGAACGTTTCCTTCTCTCAATGCTGTTGTCCAGAGTGAAGTCAGAGGGACCTTTAGTGCACCGACACATTTTTCAGTAACACACCATGGTTTATTCTCTGGCCCGGGGGCCGAACAAGTCGATAATTCTTGGATACTCCTCTCTAGATCCGCTGTTTCAAACTCAATGTTCATCAGCTCCCGCCCTCCAGGTGGGTCTTGAATGTCTCCAATTTCGTTCTCCTGTCTTGACTATCTGGGTTTGCTGAATACTTTCTCAAACTGCGCTCCCAGTAGTTCGCACATGCCCTGGTCGTCTCTAACACGGACATCGTTATATTTCAGAGGCCCCACGGAGGCTTTGATTGTATGTAATTAAGAGTAATCTGAAATGTACGTAATCACGTGACATGCGTAAGATTATGTGTACTCTGATGTGTACAATAGCTCATAACCGTGCTACTGTACATATAACCGTGCTACTGTACACATAACCGTGCTACTGTACGCATGACCGTGCTACTGAACACATTACTGTGTTAATGCACACATAACAGTGCTACTGTACACATAACCGTGCTACTGTACACATTTTAGTGCTACTGTACACATAACAGTGCTGCTGTACACATAACCATGCTACTGTACACACGACTGTGCTACTGGACACATAACTGAGCTACTGTACACATAACTGTGCTACTGGACACATAACTGAGCTACTGTACACATAACAGTGCTACTGTACACATAACTGTGCTACTGTACACATATCCGTACTACTGTACACATAACTGTGCCACTGTACACATAACCGTGTTGCTGTACACATGACCGTGCTGCTGTACACATAACCGTGCTGCTGTACACATAACTGTGCTGCTGTACACATAACCGTGCTGCTGTACACATAACTGTGCTGCTGTACACATAACTGTGCTGCTGTACACATAACCGTGCTGCTGTACACATAACTGTGCTGCTGTACACATAACAGTGCTACTGTACACATAACAGTGCTGCTGTACACATAACAGTGCTACTGTACGCATAACAGTGCTGCTGTACACATAACCGTGCTACTGTACACATGACTGTGCTACTGGACACATAACTGAGCTGCTGTACACATGAGCGTGCTACTGTACACATAACAGTGCTGCTGTACACATAACCGTGCTACTGTACACATAACCGTGCTACTGTACACAAGATTCAGACATATCACAACGAGAGAAGGGGGAGACTGCAAGATCCCCCCTTAGTATCCTTAGTATAATTTTGAGGTTTGTCTCTTGCGCCTCCTTTGTAGATAGGGGTAATTAGCCCTAATTTAAGGTCACTTGGGACATTTCCTTCTCTCAATGATGTTTTCCAGAGCAAAGTCAGAGGGACCTTTAGTGCACCGACACATCTTTTCAGTAATACTGCAGGGACCCCATCCGGCCCGGGAGCCGAATACGTAGATAATTCATGGACTGTCTCTTATACACATCTAGATGTGTATAAGAGACAGGTGCTGCTGTACACATAACCGTGCTGCTGTACACATAACCGTGCTGCTGTACACATAACTGTGCTGCTGTACACATAACTGTGCTGCTGTACACATAACCGTGTTCAGCATATGATGCTGAATAAATTTAATGCATTAATATAAATTTTGGAATATGAACATTTTTTTATCATGATCTTAGTCGTCAGTTGAAGTTATTTAATGAAAGTGCTGCGCTGTATGAAAAACGTTATAAATTTATTTATTTACTTATTTGAAGGATTGTAAGAATGGTGGTAGGAATAATTAAACTATGTATACCGTAAGAAGTCATTTTTATATTAGTGAACATTTTAACTTTGCAGGCTTGTAAAGGAATTTATCAGTTGTATTAAAATTGTAAGTATTTCGAATGGCAGAAACCTGCTTTGTTTGCATTGATAAAAATCAGATGGTAAAAAAGTTTCAGCCAAGTTTTTACCATGTTCGTCTAACACCTCGAGGAGAAATGATAAAATAAAGAAAACATTTTATCTCTTCCTGAATCAAATTGAATTTCATTTGGGAAATTTATGGTGTTAACGCAAGATAATACGTGAACAGATCAAAAACTGAATATATCAAGAAAGGTATACTTAACTTCTACCAGACATTCTAATGGTCTGAATACCTACTTGTCAGATTGATGAGTTGCACAAGTTTAAGATTAAGCATAACTTTGTTGATATTTAAGCCTGAACAATCTGACGCAGCTAGTTATCACTGAAAAAATCGTTTCCATGTTATCAAATATACCAAGGTAAACAGAAATGAACGGAATATCTAGAGTTGTCACGAAGGGAGTCTCTTCAACCTTTATATCTCAAATTTTATTTATTTGAAAGCATTATAAACAGATTATTAACTGAAAGTCACTTAATATGTTTCATTCTATTAATATAAAACCATTTATTGCAAGAAAGGGTATTATAGATTATATTCTAAAGCAGATTATTATATACTGCGAGTCGATGATCGCAAGGTTTTAAATTGAAGATATGTTACGCGAGCACTGGCTTTCTGTTGTAAATATTGTATTGTAAATAGCAGCCATTTTCCAGCGTTTTTTGCCAGTTTATTATGGCCAAAAAAGAGCCGTTGGTTAGGCAGGCCCATGTTTATTTGCTTAGAAACTGGCTTATGTTCTTAGCGCGAGGTGTGACAAGCCATTGCACAGGAAATACAGATGATTCATATGCACATGCACACGCACTCGAATGCACGTGCATTTCTGTACAAGAGCATTGCATGCAGCATGAGTGTGAACATAAACACGCTTGTAATGCGAGTATCTTTGTTGTGGGCAGGGTGGCCCAGTGGCTAAAGTTCAGAGCACCAAGATTGACGCACTACCCAGTTAAAATTTTGGGCAGGGAATAGAGCAGGCCGTCGCCGGCTGCAGAGCCGACGTAGAGACGCGACAGAGCAGCGATAGAGCAGAAATGTCCGCTTTAGAGACGATATCGCCAGCCGCGTATCAGCGCTAATTAGCTTCTGAGTACCTGCCCAGGTGTGCTCTGTCCTGCCGTCACGCAGCCCTTACTGAGCACCGCCTGCTCAAACCTGCCCAACGCCTGCTCTGGGGCGGCTCTGGCACTGTCTCTTATACACATCTAGATGTGTATAAGAGACAGGTCTTAGATAGGTCAGCCACGCAAGTTCGTGGCTCAAGTCCATCAGTTTGAGAGTTCTTTTTCTTCGTACGTCCACACGCATGCTTACAATTGTTATTTAAAAATAAAAAAATACTGATTATCAAAGCTGATGTTACGCTTATGGACTAGAACTGTGAACAAACAAGAGCAATGGCTCTTTAAAATTTTCATAGGGTTCACCAGCAAAAAATATACATACCAATATTACGAAATTGAATGAGTTCGATAGTAAACACGAGGAGAATATGAAAAAGTTGACACCGAATGTAATGAAAAACACGATTGAGCCCTGCGCCACCGATTGATCGATAGCATCTTCAGAGACCAAGGGCCAAAATCATACACAGTATACAGTATATACTTATTCGTAAACCACGCTTGCAGATCTAACCGAAGTAATGTTTTCAATTAAGTTTATAAAATTGGATAAACTTATATACATTAAAATATTATGGCGTTCATGCAGAACGGATAACATATGCATTTTAATTTTGTTAACCTATCCCTGAGTTTCGTCTCAGCCGTAAAGCATTTTTGAAGAGCTGTTCGCGCGGGTCAAAGAAATCTGAGTAGTGAATGATTCTGATAAATGAAATAATCCATCCTAGAGACGCCCCTCCTCGAGATTTTCTGAAATCAACGAAGCCTTGGAAGAAGTTCGAGAGCCACTTGATATCATCGCACTAGGGGCTGATAAGACTTGGTCGAGGTTCTGATCGTTCAAGATGTCGTTCTTCGACATGGCTGCCTTGGACCGTTCACGGTATTTTCCACAAGAAAACATGATGCCGCCGGTGGTGTTCATCACAAGACCTGTGTAACAAAATATATGGCTCGTTGATGTGGTTCATGAGTAAACATAATGTTAATATCAATCGAACCATGAATTCTAACAGACGCCTCACATCTCAAGCGCGATGAGGTTGCAAGAAATTTTGTTGATCAACAATTCGCTGCATATAATTATCTCTGTAATAAATGTTAATTAAAGGTCTGTGTGAAGAATGTGAATTCTCAAGACTGATTCGGAACCGAAGCGTGCGCAGATTAGAGAAAAAAGTCAGATTTGCAACACGACAAGATATGCCGGAAGTATACTGATATCTTTACAACAAAATTAAAATCAACAAAGCGGGAAGCGGCTGATTCACAGTTTGAATCAAATTTAATTCAATAATTGCGAGAAAAATTTAATAAGAATGGCTCTTTTAATAAGAATGGCCCCTTTAAAAAATTTATTAAGAATGGCCAAACTTTGATCAATAAAGGAATTGGTCAAAGTTTAGAGAACCAAGTTCAGAAAAGCGATTTGCTGTTCAATCCTTGCCTACTATGAAAGTTCTGGGCAAATTAGTAAGGTGACCAAGCTCATGTTTGCAGCAGTGAGTTGCTGGTTTGAAACCTCAGCAAGCTGTACGAATTCTTCTATATTTGGAATCGGCGACAGGCCAAATTTGGCCTCGTCAACCAACGCAGGCACCACTATACTGGACTATACAAAATACTATGCATGACATAATCTTTAAAACTACGTAGAGATGCCTGCTCCATCACTGCTCTTCCGATGGTTTCAGCCTACAAGAATTGTGTACGGCTTAAACATTGCTTTAATTTTTCACATATTTTATCAGGTTTCAGGCATGATCTAGAGTGTACGTCAATCGGACAATACGTGACTATCTTCATTAAAAGAGCTAGGATGAACAACTCCTTTGAGAATAAAAGTTTAATGGGTAAAAAAATCAGCTTTGTAGGAATTTTACTCCAATAACCACATAATTTCCACAGCAACAATGCGGATTGACGCAATCAACAAAATTTTTTGAAATTTGTGTTTATGAATATTCATGGAAAATAAAAAATGACTTACAAACAGAGTAATACGAGAGAACTTCGACTGGAACGAAGAAGGGGCAATGAAAATGCAATAGAAATGAATAATATACAGATAAACTGCAATTGAAACGGTAAAGGAATTGGTGAACGGAAATAAATTACAAAACATGAATATATTTAAATAGCGTATACTTTTCTCCGTATACTAATGTATTGTGTTTATTCGGTCAATTCCTTCATAAACAGACTAAAATATGAAGATTATGTCTATTCAAAACATCAAGACTGTTCCGAATCGACAGACAGCGACAAGAAAAGCTCGGATCGCATCACCTTGCATCGTGAAAATTTCGTTCACGTTGAGAATGAATGAGTTGTGCCACCAAATTATTTATCTATTACTGCAGATTTTTCGTAGCTTCTGGTAACATTACTGTTGTATCAGTTCGTGAGAGGTCTTTTTGTTACTGTATGGAGAACAGGGATTAAGGCATCAACATACCGCAATATTAAATGAGATTAGGTAGTTTGTTATTTCATTATTTTCCAGCACAAAATTTTTGCCAGAAGAATACTCAATTTTGACCATTGAGGACGAATATTAACGTTATTTGATGTACGTAAGTCACTTCATGTACCTGACGAACGTTATCACAACACCTTTCCAGTAGGGGTTACTGAGAGCCTTATAAGGCTCGCCGACGGCCAAACTCAGGACGACGGCGGGCAGTAGGACGTTGTGGGAGTTGAGCTGCAGGATGCGCGACGGCGACAGCTTCTCTTGCTCGGTGTGGTACTGCACCAGACTGTTGGCGAGGGCTTGGGCTAACGCGCTCAGTAGGCCAAAAAGGTAGGCGAATGTATCGTACGTCAGGTCACCGGCACCTGCCAAAACGCGAAGATTATCAGAGAACGTACGATACGACGATTATCAGAGCGTATCATACGTTGGCCACGACGCAGCATGCTGTGATGAGGAAGATGGAGGATGCGATGAGACAGGATTTTGAGACAGGAAGATGAGACAGGATAATGTGACAGGATGTCTGTACAGACCCACCTGCCACGACGCAGCCAGCTGTGATGAGGAAGATGGAGGATGTGATGAGGCAGGAAGGGAAGCCCTTCTTCAACATCACCACCGTGAGCAGCAGGGTGATGATTGGGATAAAGCGCCGCAGGGCGCCGTACATCGGGATGTTCAAACCTGCCCAGACAATATAAAATATAAAACATGAACCGAAAATCGGAATATTTACGGAAGAGTTTAAAACCTAAGCAGGAATAAATTTTTAATTATATAACATAACATGCATTACCCTAGCAGCTTAGCCCAGGGCTCGATAAGTAAATGAATTTTTGAATCAAGTTATCAAGCAACCCATCACTCCTGCAGTTGTATCATGTGATGTGATGGTGGTGGTTGTGTCATGTGATGTGATGGTGGTGGTTGTGTCATGTCAAGTGATGGTGGTGGTTGTGTCATGTCAAGTGATGGTGGTGGTTGTGTCATGTCATGTGATGGTGGTGGTTGTGTCATGTCATGTGATGGTGGTGGTTGTGTCATGTCAAGTGATGGTGCTGCTTGCATCAAGTTCACCTTCACAATTGGTACAAAATTTATACGCAAATAAGTGACCTGCGATGGCGTAGAAGGAGAAGACGCCGTGCATGACGTAGCACAGCGACGGCCACTTGAAGGCCCATCCGGCGGCCAGCGTGTAGGGCGGCAGGCTGACCACCTCGCACATGGACAGCGTCCACAGCGAGGTGACCATCAGCGCCATCTGCGCAGTCCAAGGAATTTGAGGGAGTGCAGAACATATATGTTAACAACATCAAGAGCGAATGATTGGTATGGTAAATCCAACTGTGAGTTCAGCGCTCAACTAATATGAATTTGATATCAAAGCGTATCACATTGTAAGAGCGCACAACATGGGTAATGTTTACTGTAAGAACCATCATCCCTAACAAAAATAGCGTAATGTCTAGGTTTTTGCCCAGTAGTCGCTACACCCGGCCTGAAGTTGTTCTAGGATGCTCCCTCTTCGAAATAAGAGTACTACAAGTGTGTCCTGTGAGTATGACAAGTGCGTCCTGAGAGTATGACAAGTGTGTCCTGAGAGTATGACAAGTGTGTTCTGAGAGTATGACAAGTACGGCAGTGGTACCGTTGAATAGCTCAGAATGTCAGCTTTAAGATGGGACTAAACGAGCAACTAAATCGTAACTCAATCAGACACTATATTTAAAATGCTCAGCAGCTAATTACTTTGTATCTAATTAGTGAAAGATCTCCCCCACCCGCCCCCCTTTAAAGAGCCGTCATGAACGTATAAATTAACGTACAGAGATCGCAGTGGTACCATTGGATAGGGCAGAATGTCAGCTTTAAGATGAGACTAAAAACCGAAAATGCCAAATCCGGTTTTTACGGAAAATTTTACGGTAGACCTCCCCCTAATTAACGTTGCAACAACAGTTACACGGCAGCACCAAAGAGATATGGCAACATCACAAGACATACTGTATGACGTTAAAATAACGCGATTAAACGTTGTTTAAACGAAATCAACTCGTAATCAATGTTGTTTCAACGTCTCTTGGTAGCAGGGTAATGATCCATATGCCATGATCCATAGGTTGTTATATAGGGTTTTAATTGGATACATATTTTTGAAATTTTAGGTTTAGAGACAACCTCGCTGTTCACGTCCGCACTCTAGGAACGCTGCACTTGTTTTTATTTTGTGCTGAGATGTGACGGAGGTACTTGCCTTGTTCTTGTGAATGATTTTTAAGTGTGACTATCGTG
Organism: Hyalella azteca; assembly: GCF_000764305.2. Taxonomy (NCBI): domain Eukaryota; kingdom Metazoa; phylum Arthropoda; class Malacostraca; order Amphipoda; family Hyalellidae; genus Hyalella; species Hyalella azteca. The sequence continues at coordinate 44,989 of NW_025936082.1, read as the reverse complement.
TGTAAATATTATTATCAATAGATTTGCTTAGAATACTGTTTTAATATAATTTTTTATTGAATATATTTTATCATTCTTAGCACCCTAGTGATCTTTAGCATTTTATTTAATAGTTTTTTGTTTAAATTTTCAGGAAGGTTTAGGACTTGAACTTGAAATATTAGATATGGAATACAAGTCGACTTTAAATTCCTCTCGAAACGCGAAGTTTGTCGGGTTTGAATTACGATAATGAGCCGCATTGAAACGTTGATGCTTGGGCCTAGTATGTCATGATCCATATGTCATTATCCATATGTCATGATCCATATGTCATGATCCATATGTCATTTGGTACGCGTTGAATAGCTCTGAATGTCAGCTTTGAGATGAGACTAAAGGAGCAACTAAAGCGCAACTCAATCAGACACTATATTTAAAATGCTCTGCAGCTAATTACTTTGTATCTAATTAGTGAAGGAACTCCCCCACCCGCCCCCCTTTAAAGAGCCGTCATGAACGTATAAATTAAATCACAGAGATCGCAGTGGTACCATTGGATAGGGCAGAATGTCAGCTTTAAGATGAGACTAAAAACCGAAAATGCCAAATCCGAAAATTTTACGGTAGACCTCCCCCTAATTAACGTTGCAACAACAGTTACACGGCAGCACCAAAGAGATATGGCAGCATCACAAGACATATGACGTTAAAATAACGCGATTAAACGTTGTTTAAACGAAATCAACTCGTAATCAATGTTGTTTCAACGTCTCTTGGTATAGGGTTTTAATTGGGTACATATTTTTGAAATTTTAGGTTTAGAGACAACCTCGCTGTTCACGTCCGCACTCTAGAACGCTGCACTTGTTATTGTTTTGTGCCGAGATGTGACGGAGGTACTTGCCTTGTACTTGTGAATGATTTTTAAGTGTGACTATCGTGTGTAAATATTATTATCAATAGATTTACTTAGAATACTGTTTTAATATAATTTTTTATTGAATATTCATGATCCATATGTCATGATCCATATGTCATGATCCATATGTCATGGTCCATATGCCATTATCCATATGTCATGATCATATGTCATGATCCAAATGTCATGATCCATATGCCATTATCCATATGCCATTATCCATATGTCATGATCCATATGTCATGATCCACATGTCCTGAAGCATGATTCTACAGCTGTGAAGCTATCAATTATGCTTATGCTTTTAATTATTATTATGCTTTGAATAACAAAATTGGACAAAACAAACAAAATTGAATAACAGACGTTATACACTATATGAAGTTGGCAGGTTGGAGTCTAACGCACCTGCATAGTCATGATAAGGAAGGGCAGGTTGAAGTTGAAGCTAAAAACCACGGCCTTGTTGATGAACGTTATTGTCAAGGACGTTACGAAGAAGAACAGCACCGCCATCAACTCCCGCCGCCTCCCGCCACCGGTGCCGCCACCAGCCCCACCATCCACAGGAGTTCTTCAAGAAAGAGATTCATAATCACACGCTCAGCACAATTTATTATTCATATTTTAATTATTGTAATTCTGTAGTGATTAATTATTGTAATTCTGTAGTGATTCCGGCGGGTGAAGTCCTGTACAATCAGTACTTCAAGGTTACGTCGCATCTCGAGGAAACTGAGATAAAACTGAGATAAAAATAAAACTGAGATAATCCTAAACTAAAAATAAAAATAACGGCAGGAAAAAGAGGTAAAAACGAGAACAATCGGAGACCCTAAAAGAAATCTTTAGGTCTTGAGGCGATGCAGATACACCGGCCCAAAGGAGCTGATGTTGCAGAAGCTAGCAGACTGAGAGAAATGAATGCGTGTCAGATTGTCAGTCTCCAAGCCAATATTTAGCCAAATCTCCTGGTGGCAGAGTGTATAAAATCACCAAGATTGCTGCAGCAAATTGAGGGCTCGATACCCGCAACTGGTCGTGAAAATTCTGGTCGAAATAAGCTAGGTGTTCGGATGGTTACGAACAGAATACGGCCAACAGGGCCTTCAGTGTCTTATGAATCTCAATCGCATTTGATTCTATATATTTTACGAGAGATACTGCTGCTTTATTACCAATCAATGTGGCCCAAGCGCTTTTCAACATTTATCTAATATATTAGATGTATGCACGATGCAGAGGATATATAACAAACCCACTATAACACACGCGAGTGCAATGAAATTATTTTCCCTCGCCCCTACACTTGTTTCTTCGGTGAGAAGTGGTTATTCGTCATTATAACCAGTGTTTAGCTGCTAACAAAACAGGCGTCCAGCTGTTAATAAAACGGTCGTCCGGCTGTTATTACCACATGCGTCCAGCTTTTAATAATACTGGCGTCCAGCAGTTAATAAATCAGGCATTCAGCTTTTAATAAAATAGGCGTCTAGCTGTTGATAAACAGGCGATTAGCAGTTAATAAAACAGGAGTCCAGCTGGTAATAAAACAGGCGTACAGCTGTTGATATAACAGGCGTTCAGCTGTCACCACAGTCAAACGCTGTGCCAACAACAGGCTGCAGATGCTGTTGCTACAAAGAAGCCATTAGGCAAATGAATGAAAATTGTTTGTCGTTGACCAGAAAGTCTTTATCCAACGGAGGCGACCAACATACACATAGGCAAGTAAGTATACACTCAAAGAAATTATTGCGATTTTATCCTAATAGCGATGCACTTTCTGTACTTGTGTGGGTCATCTTGACCCAGTTATCAGTGCTGTGTCCGTTCTTTGCACCCTCGTGCCGTGTAAGGGAAAGTTTGCCACTAGTTGGACAGTATGACATAAATATTTTTCAGAGTGCAAGTTGAGCTCTACGTTATTTGCGTTGCCAACAATAGGACCGTTATGCCTGGCCGCGAATGTTCATCAATCCCCATGATGAGTTCAGACTGTTGGGGTAGATGCTATAAATCAAGATAAAATTAATTATAAGTTTCTCTTGTACAAATCGAGTTCATACCATTAATTCGGAAGTGTGCCATTACCCGGGAACTTGATGTCGTTATGGCAGGGCAGAGAAGTTTTTTAATTTACAGACGTTTCAATTAATCACGTATATGTCAATAAACCAGTGGGCAGACACCTCTTCATGCGAGACGTTTCATCACTATAGCAATTCATCATTAAATTTCATCATTGCATTTTTGCAACGATGAATTGGTTAGGTTAGGTAGGTTAGATTAGATTAGGTAGGTTAGGTAGGTTAGATTAGATTAGGTAGATTAGGGTAGATTAGGTAAGTTAAGTAGATTAGGTTAGGTTGGGTTAGGTTAGGTTAGGTTATATTGGGTAAGGTTAGATTGGGTTAGTTATGGTCAGGTCAGGTTAGGCAGGTTAGGTTAAGTTAGGTTAGTTTTGGTCAGATCTGGCTAGGTAAGGTCAGGTCACATCAGGTCAGGTCACGTATGGTCAGGTGAGGTAAAAAAGACCTCAATGCAGTTGAAATGATGAGGTAGCAGAGAAACCAATTTAAAAGGCGTATTGAAATTTTTACATGATAGGAGATTCATCCTATATTATTGATTCCAGTCCGAGCAGGTAAGAACCGTAGTTTTTTCCGACAAAAGATATAAGCAGTTATTGATGCATACGTATTTAATCTATTTATAGTTATTTACAAGGATCATGTTGAGCTTGACTCGAGAAAAATATGCCATGTGACTTTGTGAAAACTATTAGATTTAATGTCAGGGTGAGCGGTCGAGCGACCAAGTGCACCAAGATGGGAGCGTGAGAAGTGGGAGCGCGACTCAGCAAGTTCGTCGGGAGCGCACCACGTCGCGTGCATGCGGTGTGGTTTTTGACTGTAAAATGCGTGGACTTCGAAGTGCTGTCGTGAACTCAGTTTAGTATAAAACTCTACTACGCTCACTACTCAAGTTGTTCTACTGCAATCCCAATTTGTGTTTGTTACTGAACGCCGCTTATTCTTATCAGCATTTAATGCGTACTTCTTGAGTTAAACTTGTATCGTTAAGTGTAAGTACTTGTGTCGTTAGTCTGCCTGAGTCGCAAGTTCACAAGAATTTGAAAGTAAATTTATGAATTTCCAAAGGTAATCTTCTTGTTAGATTTTAATCTCCTTTGTATATATTGTGATTTTCACTACTAATTATTTATTGAGCACATTATTTCTCAACAAGTAAATAATTTTTCGTGAAAGATGTGTATTTTTCATTTGTTCCAGACAGCAATCAAGGACTGGTATAATATTTCAAAATTCTACCCAGTGAAAGAAAAAAATTTCACAATCGAAAAGTTCTGAGTTCTAACCCGTACCAGCTGCTGCTACGGTTATTAGTTCAAGTTCAGGATCTGCGTTATCAAGTAAACATGATATGAGATAATATTATCTAAATACACGTAACATGTGCAAAAAGAGTGGTACGGCATCATCGAACGAAAAAACAAATATTAATTATTATTATTATTTAATACATTTCTCTATTTTATGTGAACCCGTGTCGCCCTTTGCTGATCTTTGAATAAATATATTTTTTATCATATGTAATCTTGTGATCGATTTCTCAATTAATGAATTTGCAGTTGTTATTAAAATAAAAATGCGGCCTGTAACTTCATTGTTCTTGGTGAAAGGAATCACGACTTTCATTTTGACGTAGATTGTAAGGTGATTCATTCAAAACACGGATGCCTTTTAATTTAACATGATTATGGGGGTAATAGAACTTCTCCAAGCACCATTTCAGCAAAGTTTCAAAGAGAAAACAGCTAAAGAAATGTGAATGTTGAATGAAGGGTAAAGTAAATTTGTGTTAAGAAACATGTGTAATGTATTTTAGTGATGAACAAAAGTTTTCAGCAAATTTGACCAAAAAAACAAAACCAGCAAAATTACTTACGCCATGTTGGAGACGCGGATTTCCAGCCCCGCTAGAGTAAAGCGTCACCAGTGCCTGGCTTCAACCACTTATATTCCATAAAATTTTGACATTTCTCTTAAAATTTTTCAGGTAAAATAAATAATATAAATCAATAAAGGCGATTGCATTACAACGCAGTACATATATTTTGGACTGGGACTGCTAAGATTGCTTGTCAGCGATGGTTACAACCATCACAAAGTAGCATAGCATAGTTATATCGTCGCTGAAGAATAGGCCTGATGTGGGCCTATTCTTGTACTTTTTGTGACTTGTCCACATGAGATCTAAAAAACAGGTCCTTTGACCGGATCTTTTCTAAACTGTCGATAGTTTGAAACAGCATCTAGACTTCCACCGGGTTCGGTATGGTGCCAGGCATTTTATTGTCGCAGCGAGTCTTTATATTCCAGTTTTCGCTGGTCAGTTTGCAAAGAAATTTATTTACAGACACCGGTGGCGTTTGAACAATAGATTATGATTAGACGGGAATATGACTTTAGGTAAAGACTAAAATCCAGCTTATGAAACGCATAGAATTTACTGAAAATATAATAAGATTTCAGTTCAGTTTTCCTATTGTTTTTATCACAGACGCTGCCTGCATTCAGCGGTACGGAGGTGATGGTCGGCTCATGATTCCAGATCAACACAGAATGCATTTCGTAAAACATCAATAATAAGTAAAATACAAATTAAAACTATTTCTTTTACATTTCATAACTTTAATTGCATCATAATTAGAATAGAAGACAGTTAATTAGTTCACACAAATCCCGCCGAACGTGTCCAATCAAACGATATTAAAAGCGACGTGGAGTTAATATGGAAAATCTCCCATCTGACTTCGGGAACGTGTGATGATAGGATCTGCAGCATCATTAGGAAAGATCATTAACATATGAAACGCTACGCGTGCTGAAGATGAAATGCTTGAAATGATGCTTAGACTTCTGCTTATATCTAATGTTTAGTTACGATGTAAACCTCGGGCTGTACGATGTTTATAAAAAATACAACTGTACTATTAGAAGGCAGCAATACAAGGCAGGAAATTTGATATAGTAATTTTTAAATTATATACATTCGAAATAAATATAATTTATATATCATTTAAGGAATTAATGTTAGTATTTTTGATTGATGATTTACTCATATTGGAATATTTTAGCATTAATATGTTTTCGAAATTCTTTGGTAATAAGCTCGGTAGAAGTTGCAATGCTGCTCCATTCGTATTTTAAACAAATCCCAAAATAATTACTTTATTGGATTAGTTATAATATTTTACTATCGAGATTGATTTGTCTGGTGAAAATGACCAAATCAACGAGAGCAGCATAACCTAACAGCACTGCTTGACTTTTCTTTTGTTTATCCTAAATAAGTTTAATGACAGGCACATTTGTTCACTTTGATATCAAAACTATAGCACACAAAAGTTATTCACGCGCTAGATGTCGCACCCACTGAGGCTTGAGTGTTAGTGAAACAAACTAAAGTGTGCACTTCACTCGCTCCAGCTAATACTCTTCAAGTGTTCGTGTTATGATTAATGAAAATGAATGAGGAAAGCTTCGTACACTTGGATAAATATTTTGGACTGAACTGCTATGTGTGACATGATGTAATTAATATTCCAAGAATATCATCACCACATACTCGTAAATACTGGCTCGGTATCAACGCAACGGTTGATCAATGCACTGAAGTGAATTAATTTTAAGCGGGATATAACCAATTTATTTGCGTCGTTTAGTAAAGCATATAAAATAAATCTCAGCTCGAGTCTAAAGGACGAAATCGACGAATTTACGGAAGCTCTTGTGTACTTCGTTTGACTTTTAAAGACTCAAAAATGGTCTTTGAAAATTCATTGTTTTACAGCACACAAACTTGAACAATTTTCGCTTCAAAATTTTCTGCTTTGAGAAATGCTATTTTCATAGGCTTTTCCCAAGACTGAGCTCTATAATAGTTTTATTTCAGATGATGTAGCTCAGTTGATGTAGACATTTATGGCATCAGCGATGCATAATATACAAACGAAAATCAGCTTCTTCGCAATAGCAGTGCAGGTATCAATTTGATTAGTTAACTAATATACGAGTATATAAATGGTATATTTAAACTGTTGCACATATTGCTTTATTTATTTAACTAATAATTCATAGGAAAAATATTGCATGGAATTCAATTTACTGTGAGTCAGGATAACGCTTGAAGTACGCAATGAATGGAATAGATGTTATGAATACAGATGTTAATAGATGAATAGATGTTATGAATACATTTGATAACAGATGAATATATGTAATGACGGCATCGGAACATTTTAACGTTTTTGAGGAGAGTGGTTAATGGAAAATTTCTGTATTTACTGGCCGATCTTTCTGTAACTTCACACATATATACTGTATAGAACACTGTTAGGGATTGCAATAGGACTCCTGTAATTAATCGATTAGCGTTTTGAATCACCTTTGATGTGACCTCGTTTAGATGCGCTTGTATTTCTTCATTGTACCGGAATCCCACCTCAGATTTGCTTGTAGGAATTATGTCTAGTTATTCTTGTGATAATCATGTTTACATATATCCAGTGGTTTATAACGGCGACTATAAATATTATTACTTGTATCAATCTATTTCTTATTTTAGCCAAGTTTGCATTATATCATTATATTTGGATTTGTTAGTGTCCGTGATTTGTTTATTCGTTTTATTCGTGCATTTGTAGAAAGGCTCCGAAACGTTAGTCCAGAGTTAGGAGATGAGCCAAGGAAAAAACGGTTTATTTATCTGCATTATCGTATCCATCATTATTTTATTATTCTAATTATTCATTAAATGTTTGGGGGAACCGAAAGTTTTGTTTGCTTATTTATTGAATATTCCCCAACAACACTACCACAATAGCTTTTTATTTCTATGAATTTATGAGAAAATAAAGGAAAACGTCGAGAGTCATATCATTCGATTCGAATGCAAATATCTATCGACTCTAGAGGCAATTTTTTTCTAATTTTTTACAGTACTTTTTCCGTTCCCAACCCTCTCCCGAACTTCCTTTAGTTTTTCCAATATATAAACAAAACAATCGATCAAAAAGGCTTCTAGATTTGTTCATTGCGTGCCAGTTTAACGCGAATAATAATAATCTATAAATACAATTTTGCATGAAGGCATCTTTGTAGGAAATTGTTATAAAAGTTCAATTTATACAAATCAACAAAGGGAAAATGAAGGAATGATTTACCTGCGAGGGAAAACAAAGGAATGATTATATGCGAAGGAAAATAAAGGAATGATTACCTGCGAATGAAAGGAAAGAATGATTACCTGAGGGATAATAACGAAATGATTACCAGAGAAAATCCACTACTTTTCAACGAACGCCTGTAGAATCCAGAAATCTACGAACACAAACAAAGTACAGAAATCAAAACAAAGACTAGTAACAATTTAGTAACAAAATTGTTCGTCGGAAGCTTTATGAATAAAATTTTGCACAATGCTGCAACTAAAAAACTTTGCTTAGCAAAAGAATTGTTCCTCTGCTTTTAAATTCCTACAGAAACAAAATCTTTCCTGCCCTGCGCAATGGAAATATTTAATTTCTCTCACTATTGTTACCCAGATTTGAGATTTTCGGTAAGCTTTCCATTTATGCTGTATAATTGCGTATTCTTTGAAAACCATCAATTTGACGAAGGTCCGAGAGTTTATGATCGTTACACAAGACTCTAATGGTGGAAAATGTGGGCTATAAATAATGAAATCGTTGGAAAAATATGCGAAATGCAATTATTTACGCCCATTTGCGAGTTTTGTTTCGGCAGGAGCGGCTCACTTTCTGTGTGCCTACAGCCAGCGAAGCGGACGCTAAACTTATACTCTCCACTTTTGATATGCTGCTGCTGTATAATCACGTACAGGGGGGTTTGAGGTCAAAGTTTTCACTCGCGCCATTTTTCCCAGGAGCTCAACCGTTAGAATCTCATGAAAATTGGCACATACACGTACGCACATTTTTTCTACCAAACCTTCTTGTCGGATTTCCGAAATTCCCACTCCTTCCCCCCCCAAAATCCCCAAAAAAGGGGAAATTTGGTCAAAAAATTACCTAAAATGAGATTGTGGAAACGATCATAGCTCAAAAAGTTGCAAACTCAGAGCAATTCGATTCATTTCAAACGAAAGGTAAAGGATTGGAGTGTGTTTGGTATTTCGAACGATTTTTTGTCAGGTCAAAACTTCATCCCTAAATTGGGGGTCAAAGTTGACCCTGAAAAAATTGTTTTCGGCCATTTTTCGGTGGTTTTTCAACTCTCGCGGCCAAACCGTAAACATTTTTGCCATAGTAAAAGCGGGAAAAAGATGCGTCTTGTTGAGACAAACACACTGGTGAAAACGGATTTTGAAAAAGTTCAAAACTCACAAAGTTGTGAGCGAAACTTTGATCAAATTTGATCAACTTTTTACCAACTTTTTCACTTTTCTCTTCACAACTCTACGGAAAAGTTTTGTATATTTTTTCAACAACCCTAACAATAAAGAACAAGTCTTTGCCTTTAATTTGGACCCTGTTTCATGATCCTAGCTTTTATAGATATCGAAATATGATTTTTCAAAGTAGACAATAATTGACAAAATTTTCGTCCAACTCGCCGTGGTCCGGGCGCTGCTCTGAAC
>NW_025936082.1:0-35346 GCF_000764305.2 Hyalella azteca | reverse complement strand
GCTGTGTGTCGTAGGAAATGTGTGGCAAGAAGAAGAAGAGAGAAAAAGAAAAAAAGTAAAAAAAAGTTTAGCGGCTGATCTGGTTATATAATGGAGTTTATGATTTTAAAATGAAATGATTTCCTCCGAGCTTGCCAACTTCATTTCAAAGACACAAGGGACACTGGTCTAGCACACCTGAACTAGGCTGAATATCCACGTACGAGGAGCGAGAACACTGGTCTAGCTGACCTGAACTCGACTGAATATCCACGTACGAGGAGCGAGAACACTGGTCTAGCGCACCTGAACTCGACTGAATATCCACGTACGTGTAGCGAAAACACTGGTCTAGCATACCTGAACTCGACTGAATATCCACATACGAGGAGCGAGAACACTGGTCTAGCTGACCTGAACTCGACTGAATATCTATGTACGAGCGGCGAGAACACTGGTCTAGCAGACCTGAACTCGACTGAAAATCCACGTACGAGGAGCGAGAACACTGTCTAGCAGACCTGAACTCGTCTGAATATCCACGTACGAGGAGCGAGAACACTGGTCTAGCTGTCCTGAACTCGACTGAATATCTATGTACGAGCGGCGAGNACCTGAACTCGACTGAATATCCACGTACGAGGAGCGAGAACACTGGTCTAGCACACCAGAACTTGACTGAATATCCACGTACGAGGAGCGAGAACACTGGTCTAGCACACCAGAACTCGACTGAATATCCACGTACGAGGAGCGAGAACACTGGTCTAGCACACCAGAACTTGACTGAATATATATGTACGAAGAGCGAGAACACTGGTCTAGGAGACCTGAACTCGACTGACGTGCAGGACGGAGACCGTGCAAGTGTTGTTCCCGACATCACCTGATGACACGGTCTAGTCAGTGACGAATTAGAGGTGAAATAAGTGCAACATGCATAAAGAAATGAACTTTCTCGTTTGTTCGGAATGTTCGATATTTTTTTACAACACTTCTCTTTATCTTCACTTCTTGTTTGTTTGTCTATCTGTCTGTCTGTCTGCTACAAATCTTATAACCGATATTGGACACACTTCTACCTGTCCAATCGATCTGAAATTTGGCATACTTGCGTAAAGTTGGAGACAATGCATGAATCAATTGACAGAATAAATAATTTTATTTTATAAATTAAAATTTTTTTTCATTATTAAAAAAATTAAAACACAATTTCGTCTGCTACAAATCTTATAATCCATATATGACACAATTTGACATGTCCAATTGATCTGAAATTTTACACAATTGCATAAAGTCATAGACAATGCATGAATCAATTGACAAAATAAATAATTTTGAAAATTTACAAAATTTTGATATCTTAAAAAATTTTTTCAAAAATAATTTTTTTTTTCAATATTTGAAAATAAAATTAGAAATTCATTTTACATGTGTAACATACAAGACACTGGATTGTTCAGAAGTGTTGTCTTTAAAAAGTAATTTTTAAACGCATATTATTTTAAATTATGATCGTTAAAACAATTTCTTCTCAAAATTGTTTTTATTTCCACCAAGGTTGACTGAAAAAATCAAAAGATAGTAATGATGAAAATTTTCTCTTAAAATTATGGTAATATTGTTTCGGATAAAATATTACTAATATATTTGATGGCTTAATATGATTTTCTGAGTTAGATTACGTACGGACTGATGTTTGAAAACGAGTTGAACCAAAGCCTAAGTTGTGCTGCACACGTTGAGGCAGCTAACGATTTGTCACGCTGTGATTGATGGACACGAGCACAAACCCATAAAACACGGCCAAGTGTTATGATCTCATTAATAAAATCATTAATATATTATATGCATCGATATGATTGTCATGTATACTTGGCTGAAGACATTATATATAAAGAAAAAATATTCTAACATAGGACGAAGAACTTCTGAGTTTCCCTATGACTGCTACAGCAGCGAGCATATTTTAGAATATAATAATTTTTCAAAAGCGTTATTTGCACTTTTTTTCTCGATATTGTTGATTTTCCAACTTCGGATGAAGCCTCCATGCAGCACATCATCCCGAAACATGGCTTCTCTAAACCATTCGGTAACTGTGCCGAGAACCATCGAATCGGCGGATTAGCGGCGTCTAGGCCTATCGCATTTTAGGAATTCATTCACCTTGCAGCCGCCTTAGGCAGATGAACTATCGTCGTGTCAGTAGTCTCGCAATTTTGTTCCGTTAAACAGCCCTTGAAAACCAACGTAAGTTAAGTTGCTAAGCTAAGTTTTGAATCATGTACCTACTGTTCAGTATATTCTTCATGTACGTTTCAATTTGCTTTATGTTCTCGATTAGTCATTTATCAAAATTTTCATTGAGCCAGTCTATCGTTTCCGTCATTTTATTTTGTTCTCCTGCTCTCTGGGCAGGTCCACGGATTTAAGTAAATTCCACCAGCTACAAACGCTGCGCGTTTTTACCCCAAGCCAAAGTGGCGTTTACAATGCCTCGGCATTGACAGTAACATTATTGCAATAATGAAATTGTGGTGTCAGCTTCGATGAATTTGTGAACAGAAGAAAATTTGTGAAATTTATTAAAAATTTCTCGTAAGTATTGTCTAATAAAGAATTTTAAAATCATTTTTATTAAATGTCCTTACAAATACATTAAAAACAACATAACATTCTCACAGTAAACTTCCCTTGAAAAATACACTAAGAAAATGTCCCGTCGGTGGATGCATTAAAACGTCCTCCATAATTCTAGTCATCTCAGGTCTCCCTAAATTGGTAGCAAAACAATTTCCCAGGAGCTTCTTTTCACCCTGTCTGACAATACACTCACAAAAATGAGTGAGTCAAACAGTGCTCGAATATTGACACACTTTTTGCACGCCATTGTCAGCACTTTCTGCAGCAGCTTTGGTGCTTTGCTGGACAAAACTTGGTCATGGCGACTCAAACAAGGTAAAAAGTGCTTCGTTATTTTGGTAGAGTCTCACTCATCTCTCAGAGTGCATATTATAGGTGTGTACTTAACGTTTAGGTGATTTCAACAAATCTTTATGGAAAACACGGCGTTTACTTAGCGTTTTCGTTACTTTTTAAATTCTTGATGAATTTGATATTGATGTAGACTAGTGATATAATTACTTACCCACTAAACCTGTCGCATTTCATAATTCACAAGTGGTCTGTTCGGGATCGATGCACTAACACGACATTCAGTTCTCATGGCATGAAATAATGAACGACTATTTAAATTTAACAAGACCGAAAACCCTTAAACTGCACCATGGCAAAGTAAATTGTCAGCGTTGTTCTTATAAATAACTCACTATGAATTCTGATTACGCACTTTTCATGTTCACTATTCGTGATGTGCTATCGCTGTCGTATATTGCCTGGAGATTGAACAGGGCCTATATATAGTCTCCCTGATCGATGGCGCTTCGATGAACATTCGGTGGCTCCTCTCAGAAGAAATTTAGAAAGAAACCTTCTAGTAACACTTCCCTGCTTGTACCGTAAATGTGTCATATAGATCGCAGTATACAGCGTTAACGTATGCATACACAAATATTGCTCAAGTCCATGGAATAATGATTTATTTAGATTTTATTTGTGCTTCTGTCAAATATTCAAACAGGTTTGCTTAAGTAACTAAAAAATATGGTTTTCAAGGCACATTTTACTAGATTTTTTCTACGTTACGGATCCGAACTCATCACTTATATAGTGTGATGATGGCATTGATACCCGTATAATTATATACATAAATTATACCTGTATCATATATATACACGATTCAAATACATATCGTATATATACGATCCAACTGCCTTCGCAGGATTCAGACGACGAATGTGAGGGATAAATAAAGGCAAATTCCATCTTAGAATTATCTTATTATGAGTGGTAGGTAACAAAGTCATTACAGAGGAACATGTACACACAGATTACACACTACACAGCCATCCTAATCATCACACCCTGATTACACACTACACAGCCATCACTTTCGACCGTCAGGCCGACGTACTCCTGCTGTGGGTACTACATTTCTCCAATAGTTCCAGCTGCCGACTGGCTTCCTCTATAAGAGTGCCAGGCCTTCTATGGACAATGCGCTTCTGCACCTGAAAAGGTATTATCCTCTTTACTCGTAAACTGCCAAGCACCTGAGGTAAATTAGAAGTGATCTAGTAAATTCAAAGCCAATTACGTCTGCATGAAGATAGCTGTATCTTCATCATGTACTCTATCTAAGATAGGGCCGTGATCTACAGCCATTTATTTGCATCCATAAGCTATTCTCTGTCACAACGCGTTTGATAACGCATTTATATTCTGAGAGCATCCCTGTCATGGCGTTTTTTCTACGAATATTTCAACTCTGAGTAACGCAGGCGACTGCTACCAGAACTATTTACTATGATTGAAGCTAGCACGTACCTGCCTACCAGTGTCACGTCAGCCTCATACGCAAAAAAGTTTTATTTGCATTGACTTTAATGTTCTGTTAATTTGAAGCTGAAATTGCCGTTCGTCACCTTCGCCAGCATTTCTATGGATGGTCATGAAATGCGAATCAAGCGTCTTATTTGATAAAATAGTAAGTTCTGTGCGATGGACTCGTGATAAGCCCGTAGATCTCGGTACATAACTTTGCAATGAATAAATTATGTAGTACTGAATTTCACGTCATTCAAAACACAGACATGAATTTGGGCTTAATTTTAACACAATTATATAATACGTGGTGCATTATCAACATTGATTAGGCCTTCATGATCTGTCGTTGATTTGTAACCACCCGGCCACTGTGTCGATCCAGACCTGAAATTTTACTACTAATTGCGGTTTTCGAGTTCCCAACTCAATGCTCCGATCTTGCTGGTCTTAATCACTCGGTGATCGCAAGCTTGAATTAGATCAAGTCTGATTCCTGGTGGTTTAGAAGTTAACCTGTTTGGCTTTTCGAGTCGGTTATTTGGTTAACACAGTTGGATCACAGCTTGCAAAACTGAAGAAGAATCGACAATGGCTTCTTATTAAACCACTTTCCTATATAAAAATTTCATGACCCAATTTGCATTTATGTTTCTTTCAAGCCAAAAAGGCTCGTCACAATGGCCTTGGGAGAAAATCTGCTGCGAATCGGCCACCCACTGTAATGACCAGCTGACCATGGTCTTTCAGGATTCATTTGTGTGTTATGAGATTAAAACCGTGACGAGTAATTTTATTATGCAATCCGAATATTCTTTTTGCCTTCATATATTGTTTAACGACGCTAGTAGATCTTTCTGCCTGCATTTTTGAAGAAAACAGTTTAGCTTATAATTTCAATAAAGACTACAACAGCGGTGTATTGTGTTGAAAACGATAGTTCCCAAAAATTGCATGGATGTTGTGTTTGATTAGACTATTGGGTATTTCAGATAGTTTAGGAAACCAGAATATCAGTTGGTCTGAATGAGGTGCCCACTGCCCTGGCTTATGTTTCACACGAGCAGATTGTATCTGGAAGTACCGACTATTTAGAAGGTACCTTACCTAGTTATCTCAACGGTCAGGTTGATCAGTTGGTACCACCAGCAGCATCATTTGTAAGAAGGTTGTCACGGTTCCTGGAAATAAAAAAGAGTGCGGTTTTCAAAATATTTTAACCGATACGAGACAGTAAAACTAGACGTATGACCTCAACCACGGTTGAGCTCTTCTCCCACGTAACACGATGAGTTTAGACGTGTAATACCTTTTTGCCTGTCGTACGAGCCAACGTTCTTTTTGTAGTGCTTGAATTAAAATGTATTGCATAAATGCAATATTTTTCACAAAAAGTATCACAAAAAATCGTGTCGCAATCACGCTTGTGGTATAACAGCGTGCACTTTATGGGCTCATGCTGCTTCCCAGAAATCCGTGCCAACATTTAACCTGCCAACTTTGCATTTATTTCCCACGCATTACCCTGTATATTTTTTGCCCATGCGGATGGGCATTTCGACTGGAAGGGGAGCAAAAGATGACAGCACGTAGCGCAACCCTGTTCATTGTTTACCCATGCCGGGGAGCACGTAGAGCAACCATGTTCATAGTTTACCCATGCCGGGCAGCACGTAGCGCAACCCTGTTTATTGTTTACCCATGCCGGGGAGCACGTAGCGCAACCCTGTTCATTGTTTACCCATGCCGAGGAGCACGTAGCGCAACCCTGCTCATTGTTTACCCATGCCGGGGAGCACGTAGCGCAACCCTGCTCATTATTTACCCATGCCGGGGAGCACGTAGCGCATGTGCACAAAGGGGCCGTAGAAGGCGACACCCGCTAGGATGAAGCAGGAGGCATACAGGTACTCGATCTGAGGGTTGTCGATGATTGGACCGATCACCAGGTAGACAGACACAACCAGAACGATCACCGGGATAACGATCGGCACCTGCCCGTTGACATTATAGATAGATCATGGTACAGAAAAATTGAGACCAAACACTATTCCTCTAAGCTCCTATATCTACGTTCTTAGTTACAACGTAAATTACGAGGTAAAATCAGGCCGCAATGATCATAGAGCGGATTCACCTTCGGGCCTAAGAACGTGCTAATTTCAACTTGGCCTTGCTTTCAACAACTCGGGCCTTGCTATTTTCAACTTAAGAACTTTTAACATGGTACTTTTCCAGACATTGATATAATTTCGTGTCGAATAATGGCTAAAACCCGTTGAGACAACCCCATCTAATCTTTTTTTTCAGACATTGATAAAATTTCGTAACGAATAATGGCTAAAACCCGCCGAGACCTAGCGACTCAAATTGAATATTGGAAATTGGAACATCATCAGTTTTCCGAAAAAAGGATCAGAATCAGAAAAAAATATTCGGACTTGCTAGATTAAATGTAACTCAGCAATCAACATTCAAGTTGAAAATCAAAAATAGTCTTTCTTCGGTAAAAAAAGTGAATCAGCGATAGTAAAGTGCGATAAGCACAAATAATTAGATATTTAAAGAAAATACAGTGAATGCATTGGTGACTCAAGTGTGCAGGAAGTGTGCATTCGAGCCCAGGCCTGAGTTAAATTTTAATACTTCTATTCGGTCGCCAGACCGCCGCCAACCGCGGCTAAAATTTCTTACCTGAAACCCAACGAGTAGAGATAGTGTAGCTACGGCAAAACTACCGATAAATAGTGAAACCTTTCGAACTAACTATCCATTGAAATAGTGAATCTTGAAAAACAGAATTAGTGCAACTAGATAAACGAATTAGAAAAAATATGACATTCGGGCAGAATGTGTTGTGATGTAGCCCACTAAGGGTAGTTCATGTGTAATCTGCCGTAAGTCTTGCAAAGCACCATTAGCCGTTAAATGCAACAAATATCGTTTGTTTATACACCTTCAGTATACGGAGCTACCGATTTACGTTCTCGTGAGACTTGACCAGACTGGAGTTTCATATGAATGCAAACACTGCGTTATGAAGGAATGCGGAGATAAATACAACGTGAGTGAAACAAAGCAAGAGTCAGTCATGAATGTTCGACAAACAGCCATATCCAGTACGGCTTCCTCCGTTTCCCCTCCTAACAGCCTTACCCCTACCCCTCCCATTCCCCCTCCCCCTCTCATTCCTCCTCCATCCACCCCTCTCATGCCGCATCCCCACTCCTCTCTCACAACCCTAACCCTGCCATAAGCCAAAACCCCACTCACACCCTTACCCTTGCTCTGAGCCCCACCCCTACCTCCGCTCCCACCCTCGCCCCCAGTACTAACCCTATCCCCACCCATAATCAGACCTTCAGTCCTACCCCCACCCCCACAATTACTTCTGACTTCACTTTCTCCCCTGCCCAAACCCCACATTCCCACATTGCTCCCAACCCTACCATGAACCTTTTGGATTTGGAGATCATTGGTTTACCATCATCTTTTCCAACCTTACCTTCCTCCCTAGAAGGCTGTGTACCCTCAGGCAGACCGCGAGTTAAAAAAGGTGTTTGCTGGAAATACCTTCAAAAGAAATGTGAATACGGGAAGAACGGCGAAGGATGCACATTCTCACACCCTAGAATGTGTTATAATTTCTTTGATTATTGAAGCGGTCATCCCAGAGGGTACAAAAAAGGTAAGGATTGCCCCTTCTATCATCCTACGCTGTGCTGGAGTATCATGAACAGAGAGGACGGCTCCAGAGAAAACTGTCGTTTCCACCACATCAAATCAAGAAAAACAAGTGGAAAAATGGCAATAGAGCGAGAACCAGTGTTTTGCCCTGACAGCATATGGCGATACCCACCGCAAAGCCTGCCCCTAGCGCTCAGGGAAGACAGAGCAACACCGTTGGAAGGAGCGGTGATGTACGAGGTGGAAATGACCGTAGTCAATGGAGAAGGACAGACGACTTGGCTAATCCACTGAGTAGCCGATGTGTACGGAGCAGAGAAGCACGTGAGGATCAAGAGGTTACCCTCATTGCTTTATTAGACATGAAGGACCAAATGCAATATCAATTGGAAATGACGCAACTCCAGATAAAGGAGCTGCTAGATCAGGGACGCCTGGCAGATCGGTGTCGCTGCAGGTAAGAACACCAAGAAGGGAAGAGTCTGGCATCCTACTGGCCAATATCGAGGGGCTCTTCCCACAAAGAGCGCTCCACAAGATTGGCGTGCTGAGAGAGATGGCCGACGAAGGTGGGATCTTTATGATTGCACTACCGGAGTCACACCTAAGGAAAGATATCCTGGATGCAGAAATTGCAATGGAAGGATTTTAACATTATCGTGCGGACCGAATTGAAGGGAGGAAGAAGGGAGGAGTAATTGTTCACCTTGGAAACTCCCTCGCAAGAAGCACGGTGGAATTAAGATCGGAATCTGGAAACTCTGATGGATTTGTTGAACACGTACTACTCCACATAAAAAAACTTGACCTCTGCGTAGCCATTGTCTATAGGCCGCCTGCTTGCCCATTGGAAAATGTTAACAAAGCCCTGGAGGATATAGAAACCAGGGTGGCTGCACTGGGTGAACCAGTCCCCAGCCTGATAATGGGGGAGACTTCAATTTTCCACGTATCCGAGGGACAAGTCTGAGCGACGTAGAGGTTGGTGACCGCGACAGAAGTCAAGAAGCCAAACTAATGAAGTTCGCTGCGGAACACTTGCTCAGTCAGCAGGTACGGTTGCCGACAAGGGACGATCTCTTCTCTACTGATAATGAAAGAATGGTGGTTGACGTTCGGGTTGGAGAAACCTCACTGTCAGACCATCAACTGACGAGGGTGGATAAGACAATTGGAACTGATACACAGCCCATGGCTATACCCCAAAAGGTACTGGCATGACTTAACTTTCACCATCGAAGAACGGATTGGGAGGCAATGTGGAATGAACTTGACGAAACTGACAGGAGAGAAGAGTTTCACGATATGAATACAGAGGAAATTTACACAAAACTTGGTGAGAAACTAGCACAGGTATGTGTCCGCCATACCCCGAGAAAAAAGGGTCCCAAAGTCCGCAGTATTCCGGGAGACAGATGAATCCTCATGAGAAAACGCACACGTTTGAATAAACAAATAGCTGAATTCACTAGTGATCTGAGGAGGCAGAGACTAATAGATTTACTCAATGAAATTGAACTCAGGTTGCAGGACTCGCATAGGATAGAAGAACAAGCTGCCGAGAAACGAGTAGTGGCGGTAATCAGAGAGAACCACAAGTACTTTTTCAGATACTTTTCAGGCCAAAACAAAGACGCCAGTGGGCCCGCTGAAGGATAACGATGTCCTTCGGAGATGACATCGGAGATGACCAGGGCATGTGTGAGTGACTGGGATCGCAGTTTGAATCAGTCTTCAGTAACCCCCGCTACTCAAGGGAGGAGAATGAAATCGAAGTTCTCCGGGAACTGCCAGGAGGAAGAGGGTTGGACAACATTGAGTTTGGGCCAGAAGATATGGAAATAAGTATCAAAGAATTGGCGACGTTCTCAGCACCAGGACCGGATGGAATCCCGGCAGTGCTGTTGAAGAAGTTTGTTGGAACTCTGAATGCCCCGCTCACAATACTCTGGAAAGCCTCGATGATGGAAGGAATTATTCTTGGGGGCCTAAAAGTAGGACTGATAACGCCAATCCACATAGGAGGTGCGAGGGACAGACCCCAAAATTACAGACCTGTGACCTTGACCTCACATGTGATCAAGGTTTTTGAGAAGGCAGTAGTCAGGAGGCTTGTCCGGTATATGGAAGTGGCTGACCTGTACAATAATGGGCAACATGGTTTCTGGCGTAATCATTCCTGTTCGTCGCAGTTAATGGAGCACCATCACCGTCTTGTGGCCCAGCTGGAAGAGGGAGCTGGCGTGGACGTGGTATACCTAGACTTTGCTAAAGCTTTTGGAAAAGTTGACCATGGGGTGCTCTTTAGAAAGCTGAGGCTGTTGGGGTAGGAGGAAGCCTGTTGAGGTGGATCCACAGCTTCTTTACAGATAGAGTACAAGCTGTCGCAATTGGAAACTCGAAATCGAGAGAAGCGAGGTTGAAAAGCGGAGTTCGCTGGGCTCAGTGCTTGGACCGATCCTCTTCCTCATTTACATTGCCGATATTGACTCGGAACTCACCCACGCATCTACATCACATTTGCAGACGATACAAAAGTGCTGATGAAGATCACAGATGACCCAGACTGCGAGAGGTTACAGGATGATCTGTCATCAATCTACGATTGGGCCCTAGTGAACAATATGCAGTTCAACGGCACCAAGTTTGAAGTAATGAGATACAGAGTCCGCACAGAGATCGGGATGCCACATCGCTACTTGGCATCAGATGGCACAGAAATTGAGGAGAAGCAACTAGTTCGAGATCTCGGAGTGTTGATGAGTACTGAAGCCACGTTCGATGCCCATATCGAGGAAATAGATGCGCGCAGCCGGCAACGGAGGGGGGGGGGATATAGAGGACATTTCGAACGAGAGAAGCAGCACCAATGATTACACTCTTCAGAGCCTTCGTGCACCCCAATCTTCAGTATTGCTGCCAACTTTGGTCGCCACTCAAGGCGGGTGCAATGCGGAAACGAGAGGCAGTGCAGCGGACCTTCACGTACAGGATCAGCGGCATGAGGGAGCTGAACCTGGACTACTGGGAAAGGCTGAAGCACTTGGGACTGTATTTACTGGAGAGGAGAAGAGAAAGGTTTATCATACTGTACACTTGGAAGATGATAACCGGACTGGCTCCAAACTTTGAGAGTGAGACCTCCAGAATAATGATACGTTACAACGAAAGGAGGGGGAGACTGCAGGGTTCCCCCATTTAACAACCGGTCCGCGGCCAGAGTACAGACTCTTCGTGAGGGATCAGTGCCCGTGGTAGGAAAGAGGCTCTTCAATGCCTTACCCAAAGCGCTGAGAGGAGGGGAGTTCACCCTTGCAACATTCAAGAGACGACTGGACAATTGGTTGAGAATGATCCCGGATTGTCCAGTAATAGGAAACTACCCTCAGCAAGTGACAAGCAACTGCATCTTGCATCAGCTTGCCCAAAGGAGGGTAAACATACTGAACACATCAAACGTTATATCCGAGACCCGAGGGCGGGGTGACCTTCCTAGCGACGACTCGGAGACGGACGACGACGAAGGAGGCGCATTAGCGTGACCGTGGACTAAGAAGTCCTAAACTCATCATAAGGTTACATTAGTTTTCGAATGGACGGTGCTTTGAATTTCAACCACCAACTATTAAGGGATAAAGTCAAAGTAAAATACAAATTTTCATGGCATTACATCATTCAAACCTTAAAAAAAGTCTTCATACTAACGTTCTTAAATGAGAATGGACTATTTAGATTTCATTTCACTGTGCAGTCGAATCACCCACTAAATTTCGTTCAAATTAAAGAAGCGCGGTGCTTGGACGTTGAAGATAACGTGGATAGTACTGTGTTACGAGGGCCAGTATCAGCTGAGCGTAACACGAGACTATATGCCATTATGTCAGCTTCATCACACTTTTCACGATTCAACACCAACGGGGGAATATATACGACCGCACACCTCGACTCCCAGTTGACAACGCAAGGTGAAACAGTGTGAGAGTGTAGAAGTCTAAACCACTGGGGTTTCTCTGCATGAGAAATAAGACCAATTATCTACGGATTCTACAACTGTTTCGTTCCTAAAACACACAAAAAAACCTGATAAGATTTCCTGTCACCTATAATCCCTAAATTAGTACAGATGCAACTTCACTCAATTAACATTCAAGGTTAGGACATAAAAGCCTGGTATTGGTCTCACATCATATATCAGGTGATCATGTACCTAGTCAGTAGTTACACCTGTTCCTTGTGGTTTCGCCGAACGGATGAAAAAATACTAAGGACAACTTTTACGCACTTAAGGCGCGATCTGAAACATCGCACTGACGTCGAATTCGCTTAGGCTACAACACATTATTATATGAAGCATTCATGAAATGTGTACTTCCCTCCTCTACAACGGTAGTAGCTTTGTTGCATAGTAGACCTAACGTATTCGCAGTATTCTTTCCAAAACTATATATTACTTAAAAAGCCAAGTAAGAAAAACAACTTTTTATATTTCCTCGCACCCATTTTCAAACGTTAATTAGTCAGTCACCTGCCAACACCATTGTATTTGGGGGCCTAGACTGGCGCACCGCAGCACAAGTGAATCGATAGTCACCTTAATGGTCCCTGCATGTCTCTACGGGAGCGCTGCAGCACCAGCAGCAACTAATCACATTAAATGGACTGTAGATGTCTGGACGGGTACGCTGCAGCTCCAGCAACAACTTGAATTGTCTGTGGATGTCTGGACGGGTACGCTGCAGCACCAGCAGCAGCTAATCACCTTGAATTGTATTTGGATGTCTGGACTGGTACGCTGCAGCACCAGCAGCAACTAATCACCTTAAACGGACTGTGGATGTCTTAACGGGTGGACTGCAGCACCAACAGCAACTATAATCACCTTAAACGGCTTGTGGATGTCTGGACGGGTGGGCTACAGCACCAGCAGCAACTAATCACCTTTAATTGTCTGTGGATTTCTGGACGGGTACGCTGCAGCACCAGCAGCAATTAATCACCTTAAACCGACTGTGGATGTCTGTACGAGTGGGCTGCAGCACCAGCAGCAACTAATCACCTTAAATGGACTGTGGATGTCTGGACGGGTGGGCAGTAGCACCAGCAGCAAAGTCCTAATCACCTTAAACGGACTGTGGATGTCTGGACGGGAGCGCTACAGCTGCAGTAACTGTGAATGTCCGGTAAAAGTAATTACCTTAAACGGCCGGTGTATGTCTGGACTGGTGCGCCGTAATACCAGCAGGGCTACCATGGCCCCGGCAAGAAACATCGACATCGTGAAGCTCAAAGCGTCGATGAGGGAGGCGATGCTCGAATTTAGGATTAGAAGCACTGCAATCGCGGCCTGGACAGTTCAATAAGTTAAGATGTCAAGAATTTTTATTTCAACATAATAATTAATGTATTTATAAAATTAATAGTTCGCATTTCTTAAAAAGTGACGCTCCTTGTTCACACAGCACTAATTCGACGTTTTGCTGGGCCAAACTGGGACAAGATAATACACTCGCAAGAACAAAAAGTGCATCGCCATTTGTAATCGGTCTCACTCATTTCTCTGAGTGAGGAAAGGATTTCTGACAGAGACATAGAAATGGTATAAGAATTGTGGACGGAAATGTAAACTTGGTATGAATATGGGTTATTATAATATTTTCTTGTACGAGATGTTAAAAAGAAAACTTTGATGTATAGGTTAAGGAAATAGAAACTTTTTGTGAGTTTGTTGAAGTGAAAATCAATGGAAATATTCGGCTTTATTGTAGTGGACACTTGGCAATCTTCGTGGCAATCAAAACATGGTTATGCAAATTAACTAAATCAAGACCGTCTCATGAGTAAAGTTGCAATAGAAACTTGATTGTTAGTGTTTTGGAATTGGAAACTTGAAGATATAAGAAAAAGAAATTGGATTGTGAACAATGGAAACTTTACACTTGATTAAAAAAATTGATAAGCATTATGTATTTTATTATCTTGCTATTTTAGCGTCACGCACGTTGAAAATGAGGGCGGCGGACGGCGTGTTCCTGTGGACATGGACGAAGGACAGCACGTCCATCATGTGGCCTTCCCGGGCCGCCGCAAAGCCCAGCCTGCCGAGGGTGGGGGAGCGTTATACTCAGTGAAATGAGTCAGACATTGTCTCAATAACGGTGTACTTTTTCTTTGTGTTGGTAATCTCGACATCCTGATAATGGCTAACCAGAAATGGGCATTAATGTACAGTGCGGGAAAGGCTGAGTTCTGCTAGAAGGCTGAGTTCTGCTAAAAAAAACCTTAGTTACCCTTTCAATTTTTTATTTAATTTAATAAAATGCTCATGCTCATTAACTTCATTTTAGTGTACCTTTTAAAACTCAGTTATCCATGAAAACCTTAGTTCCCCGCAAAATCAAAGTTCTAATTAAAAATCATAGTTCAGCTTGGCAAGTGAATACGCAATGGACGAATAACTAAAGTGGGATGGTCAACTGCATCGTATTCACCAGGATCGATGTGTAAATTATTCATCCACGGCTATTTGCTCATACCCTGCGTTCTGACATTTTCACCACAAAGACGTGACCTCTTGAATTAATTTCTTTAATTTACCTTATGATGGACCTTGAAATGCGTCTCGTTGAACTCCTGTCTGTTAAGGGGTATTAAGATTTTTTAAAAGGTACTGTGATTTTTCTACGAAACGACAATTTTTGAAGGATAACTTTGACAGAAAAAAACTAGGAATTATATCATAAAAATTATCCATGCAAATGGGATTAATGATTTAGATTTGGAACAATCAAAAAGCACGTTGAAGGGTTATTATTGGTGCGAAAAGTGTATTGTTATGAAAAATGTTATGCCAGAAATTGACATTGAATTTATGACTGTATTATCGTACAATGAGCTGGAATTCAGTTGATTTGTATTTTGCGATGGACTTATTACGATGTGGACTTTGATAATTAATTTCAGATGCATTTCTTTGCGTGGGAGTGGAAGGAAATCGTGAAAGTTTTAGTGTTCTGACAATGACTGTAAAAAAATTATTGCCGCATGCCATAACTTAAACCCTTCATCAGGGCATGACCGGGGTGACTCCTTCGTCCCGTGTGAGTGGCGTGACACTCTAGTTCCATGCGAGTGGTGTGACACTCTAGTCTCGTGTGACTGGCGTAACGCCCACGTCCCTATGTGAGTGGCGTCCCCCCCACGCCCCCAGACGAGGTATCACCCACCGCGCCGAGGTGAAGGCGTGGCAGCTAGCGGCGCCAAAAGTTGATAAAACCACCGCCAGGATCATGACCAGCTTCCCTGCCGTTCCCAGCAGTACGTGCCCGTACACCTGTTGACGATGACACTCAGTAAAATTTAATAGACCATGTTGTCCAAACATCGACATGTCTTTATATACCCACTTTATATGCAGAGAACTGACCTGGAATTTTTGTTACATACGTGTTTTTCTTTTTGTTTAGACTTTTGCCTGGCCAAATAGGTTACGGAAGACCTACACATAAGCAAAAGGGAATTGATATTTCGAAAGTCTACCTCATTCCTCTGCGGGTGCGTAGAATATGGCTGAATAACAAAGCTCCCGGCACAATATAGCAGCCCCTTCTACCTCACTGCTCGTGTCGATCCTCATTCAGCCTACATTACAAGGCATCTTTCTGCCGCCGAGGCGATACTGATAGAATTCCAAGTAATCTGTACTACTGGGAAATAACTGTTGAAAATTAGCGTAGACCTGCGTTGTTCTGGCTAATGCTGGCCTTTTTCACTTCACAGTTCAATTCCATGCAAGTGCAGAAGTACCGTCCGAATGCTGCAGCTTGCGTCGAACCCTGCAAAATTTTGCACCTACCGCGGACAACATTTTGTACTCACCTGATGATATATTTTTCTACCTACTCTGTACCAACTTTCTTTGTATGTATACCAACTTGATTTTTGTACACACAATGGACAGTATATTTGTACCTTCTGAGTACTGTATTTTCGTACTTGCTGTGTACCAACTTTCTTTCTATATGCACTTACTGTGTACATCTACCAAGTAAAAGTCTAAGCATTTAATTTAATTGAAGTGCTGTTAGAATTATTGGGAAGACTGAAATAAGTCAGATCTAGGTTAATCAGTCTGGTCTACGGTTGATGTCCAGAAATATGACATCCATCCAAAAGAACCGAAAAGCAAAACCTTCCTCTACCCTTGTTACGAATTATATCTTACGCACCGAAGTAACGAAAATTTGAAAAAATTGTATAAATTTTCAACGAGGCCCAGAAAAGAGAACAATATATGACGTTAATTACGGCAGCAACGGTTTCCGAGGCGAGTAACTCGTCCGGACTCAAGACTGCGAGGTAGCTGACGTTGACCAGCATGTAGCACAGCGTTACCGTGGGTAACGCGATCATGATGGCACGGGGCAGGTTACTGAGGACATCCAACAGTATAGGGTAAGATATAATGTGTGATACTGTTAATTAATTGCATATATAAATTACCGCCTACTTGCAACTACGGGATCACTTTTGGATTGCATTGATTCAATGAAGGGAGCTGAAATCCCCTCCTCCAGTTCTGTCTTCTATCGCAGTAATACAAGAACATCATTCCCAGTCAATAATCGTATGTAGTAACAGACAACCTTTACAAACCATGATCTCACGCCAAAAAGCAAAAGACTTTTCCACACCCGAACATATTGATCAATACTGAATTCATCTAGCCATTTAATTTTAAATAATGAGATAATTATTATTTGTGTACAGGCACCTTTTATACCGGCTTAACTAACTCACATGGCCGGTTCCTTCAGCTCCTCGGTGACGTTATTCAGGTTGGTCCTGCAGGTAAAATCGGTTTTAGTGCTATTCATATTAGTGTGCATTTCCCTCAGGTATTTGATATCACTGGTATCACTAACATTATGTTAGATTGACAACGGAATTGTTTATATGACATTAAATAAATGCGAGAAACATTTTTTATGCATAGGGTCACATGTATACTTTTAAACGTAACATGTATGAATAGTACGCTTAGTGCTAAAAACAACGTTGCGCCACGCTTACGTCTAAGCAAATGTAACGATTGCCCAAGGGGAGCGCCTGGGTCCCAGAAGAACTTCTTTATTTACGGATGGATCACTTTGAAACTTGGTACACATGTATAAAACAAAAATCTAAGACTATTAAGTTCGTGTAAATTTTTGGAAAAATGGATGAAAACGTGAAATTCTTAGAAAACGGCCAAAAAGGGGGTATCGTATAAAATCCGCATCTCCTTCTAGGACCGTATCTCCTTCTAGGATTTTCAAGGTACAAGACCGAAACACGTATCAGTCGATGCGTAAAGACCATATCTATCGATTGGTTGAAGCTTCTTTCGAAATTCTAATTTTTGTGGGAGGATAGGCATTTTTTCGTAAATTTTTCGATTTTCCCCCCGCGCCCCCCTTTTTCAAAATATTTTCAAAACTATAACGTATTTAAAAAAAGGCTACAACCATTCTCTAGATTTTTTGCGAATCGAATGTTGTATTTCTCAATGCTGTCGCTTCAAAACTGTAGGGGAGATAGGTTTGCAGTGAGAGAAAGTGTGATTTTTCAGGAGAGCCGGCAAAGCGCCGACCGGTCGCCGCGCGCTATATATAGGAATTTCTCGCAGCCAGGGCCTATACTTTCAAAAAAAGTTAAGAGATCGTAAGTTCATCAGCCAATCATTGGCGGCCTTTCTAGCAAAATCCACCAATCATAGACAAGAAAATAGAGCGCAAGTACTTACGTTCACTTTTCGAGTTTTGAAAGTATGGCCCTTGGATACTAAAGTTACGCGTTATTTCACTTGGAAGCCAGACGAAGAGGCAGAGAATGACTGCATGAACATCTTCCCGCATGATAGCTCGTGTGTGACTGAAGCGCAAGGCACACTTATATGTGCTGGGGCCGTATTATCAAAACTTCGTAAGTACGCAAAATCGACTTACGAGTGGCGTTGCTATGACAACGTAATACTAGCGGTGGTATTATAATAACATTTGCGCGGGAAAAATGTGCGCGGGAAAAAAATTTAGGCTTTTAGCTAAGATTTGCGTACGAAAGCTTTGCTAATGCCAAAATTAGGGTGTATTTACGTACCACAGAACTTTTTTGTCGTAAGTACAAAAAGTTACGAAGTTTTGATAATACGGCCCCTGGCCGGTAATTTCGGCCCATAGCCATTTGTTAAAGGCTCGCCGGGCCGTAACTTATTCGTGATCTGTCGTGAACGCATAAATCAACGTACAGAGATGGTTTTGGTACCGTTGGATAGGTGAAAATTGCAGCTTCAAGATGAGCATAAAAACAGGAAAAACAGAAATGTGTGATTTTTGACCTAGACGCTCCCCTTTCAATTAAGCACATCAACAATTGCCCATTCATTCGTCAAAGAAAAAATTAAGTCTACCCATTACTGAGCACATCACTACCATTAGACTGATCACGACCATTACGCTGACTGCATCACCGGTAAGCTTGCATAAATTTGAGAAGTAAAGTCCTGATTTTCACGAATTCATTTCTTTACAATAGTTTATGTTTGATAGCACAACGACATAATTATTTGACCAGCATTCGCAGCTCAAAGGCAGACGACACTGTTTCATCAACCATCACAATATACTTGTAAATGGGATATGATATAGGTCCTAATATTCATTCATTTCGTGCTTTAAATTAGCTTCAGCGTAAAATATACAATGGCTATCAGCGTAAAAATATACACTAACTGACCATCCATCGTAGGCCCAGAGGCCGCTGTAGAAGGCAGTGGCGACATCCCCCAGCTTGTTGGTGGAGCCCGTGAAGCCCGTCGCCAGGTACTGCGTGTTGCCTTTGGCGAGTTTGTGATCCCACCAGCGACGATCACGAGGATCGCCAGCAGCTTGGTCGCCGTGAACACATTCTGCACCTTGGTGGCCAGGGTTACCGAGTAAGAGTTGATGAACGTGATCAGCACTGCCGGGAGAATGAGAAATTAGTGGGACTATGTCCAAAGAATGATGCACGTTCTGCACCTTGTTGGCCAGGGTCTTAGGGTGATGCACATTTTGGCGAATATTGCTGCAAAAAAGAGGAGGATTTGGTAAATAGTATGATTCCTTGCCACAATAATGAGAGTGCAGTGAATGTTTTTGTCTTATAGCCGCTAATAATTTGAAATAAATAGAAAACCTAAGTTCAATATCCAATAAAATAATGCACCATAATGAACTCTGTTGTAACAAATAATGGGAGATAAGGTATAACACATACCGGACTTTTTTAGGTCACATATTTTTCATCATATTAATTTAGTTAAATTATCATGCTTTCTACACAGGAATTCAACTAAAATATTGTAGTTTTGTTCATAATACAACATTATTTACTCTAACAAAATGACATCCAGTAATTAACTTGCGAATAATTCAAAGAATTCCCATTTGAAAAATTATTCACTGATCGATCAGCTTTAATGAGTCGACGAGCTGACAATGACAGTGATACTTTAAATTCGTCAACGTAAACTTACTAATGCAGCAGACAGCAAACAACTTCACGGTTGTTCTTGGTGGGATGAAGTCCATGCAACCGACAGAGAAACACTCAACTAAGTACTCGGCAAACGTCAGGGTGAGGATGGCGAGGGCTGAAGGCTTCAGCAGAAAAACAGAAACCCAACTGAAGAGGAAAGCTGGTAACGGCCGATACCAGGCACCCCTGTAAACGGCAGGCGGCGGGCGCTGCATGCACCAATGAACCGGCGACTTGAACAGACTCTTCCTGGGAGCAGCTTCCTGATTGGCGGATTTTGAAATCGGAGTCGTCTGACTGGCTGTATTTGAATGGACAACGGTTTGCGCGGTTGACTGATAGCTCGTTTGGGACGCTGAAGGCCCTGTTAGGATGGCCCTAGTTCGAGCGCCGTGACTTGAGCGTGAATCCTCAAACTTCTCATCGCTGCTGAAAACAAAGTTCTGTACTCCCTCGTCACTGAAAACTTTTTCTTTGCGTTTCTTAACCGGCGCGAAGGCTTCTAGAAAGTAGGCGTATTCTGCACCTGATTCTGGGAGAGCCGTGCCCAGCTCTGCGTAGCATAGAGCGCCTATAGAGTGACAATAATATTCGATCATCGATATTTGATAAAACAAAATTAATAATTATTATATTATACTTATAATGGCTACAGAATACTAAAAAGGTTCAGATCGAATTGAATTTATTAAATAGTTTCTTATGTTATAAATGTGCAAAGAGAAAAAATAATTTTTTTGCAGACGATTATTTAATTTGTGTTTTAGAGTGGAGGTTGTGATGAATAAATAAATACATTAGCAAATTTCTGATCTCTGCAAATAAATTTTTTATTTCATCGCCGAATTCACGGAGTTCGAGAAAAATCTAAGTCTAGTGCAATCTCGGAAATTTGATTATTATTTAGGATAACATGGGATCCACAATTTTTTGCCAAATTCACCATCATGCGCTGTTTTCAACATAGAAATTTGGACAGAAAACATCGAACACAAAAAAATATTTTGGCAGATTTTGATATTCTACGTGAAGAAATAACATCAATAACCAAGAAAAGTTTAAGGAATGGTAAATCAAAATCATGATATGAAATTTACATTGGAATATAAATACTTTTAAAAAAATATTAGAGTCTGAAATATCGATTTCTATGATTATTGACGACGTTTGTGCAACAATTTGTATAATATAAAAGGGATATTTTTTCTTGAATTTGAATTACGGGATTTTAAACTTTTCATTTGAATATCACTAAATGAAAGTGATAGGAATTATTGATGACTCACCCAACATGGAAAGGACCCCACAGAGGCCCCAGATGAGCAGGCTGAGCCCCACAGACTTGGTGCGCTGCAGGACTCCCTGCGGGGACACGAAAATCCCCGACCCTGCAAGGGGATTTAGGGTTAGGGATGAGGATTTGAATTGGAAATCAAACTTTGTACAATGATTTGCAATAAACAAATTATTTCGACTGCAAACCTCGGGGGTAAGAGGCTTAATATCCATATCTTTTATTTAATTTTTTAAATACATTAAAAAATACACTGCGTGGACACGAAGAATATCTCAATGCCTTTGCGTTTAATTGTAGATCTTTATATTTAAAAATTTTTCAGAAATAGTAGAGATACAAAATCATCAACAGAAATTAATCAACCATGCTTGACCTCAATGACAAGTTATTTACTGACAATATTCTTAATCTGCATTGGCTAACTGGCAGAAGCTCAAAGTACAAAAAGTTTACTTCCTGATGGTCCATTAATAAATTTCCCTTTAAGCGAAAACCAGTTTTATTTTGGATGGTGGCTTTATTATTCTAGTTGAGGGGCAAGTTCCACCGCCCCACTCATCCATTAACCCATCTACTCACTGGTCATTACGCTCACTCACCTATCATGTCACCCACTCACTGGCCATGTCACCCACTCACTGTACATTGCACCCACTCACCTATCATGTCACCCACTCACTGTACATTGCACCCACTCACCTATCATGTCACCCACTCACTGTTCATTGCACCCACTCACCTATCATGTCACCCACTCACCTATCATGTCACCCACTCACTGTTCATTGCGCCCACTCACCTATCATGTCACCCACGATGAGGGCCACACCACTCCAGAGGCCCACTCTGCGCTCGAGTTTGACACTCCCGGGCCGACCTTCGAGTAGGGCCCCACCCGGGCCAGTGGCTGGCCCCACCAGCTGCGCCCTACTCGGGCCAGTGGCTGGCCCCCCTGCACAACCCGTTGATGCTGCAGCAGCTGCACTATAACCTAACGATATTATTAATACCGAAGTTATAATGCAAATAATTATTTTGATGCTAAAAAATGACGACTGAAATAATAGAAAGAAACATGAAAATAGTTGTAAAATACGAGCTTAAATTAACATAATCAATAAAAATATGCAAAAACGCGTGCTTTAGAGCGAAAGCGACGGATCAAGACACTAAAATAAATGAAAATTTGATTTCTGTTCTCTGAAAATAATTCTGAGTAGTAATAGAAGCCGAGGATACATTCAGAGGAAGCGACTAACCGAGAAGATCCGCGGATTGCGGCCGCCACCAGCCGGCGACTGCCACCAGCCTCCAGCCGGTCCAGCCGGTGACAGCCACCAGCCTAGCTCCAGCCGGCGACTGCCACCAGCCTCCAGCTGGTGACTGCCTCCAGCCTCCAGCTGGCGACTGCCACCAGCCTCCAGCCGGCTATTTTG
Organism: Hyalella azteca; assembly: GCF_000764305.2. Classification (NCBI taxonomy): domain Eukaryota; kingdom Metazoa; phylum Arthropoda; class Malacostraca; order Amphipoda; family Hyalellidae; genus Hyalella; species Hyalella azteca. The sequence goes on along the minus strand of NW_025936082.1, from coordinate 12,948 downwards.
ATCACCCAGAACCAAAAATTGAGTCGTCGTCGCACTAGTGACATATTTTTTAAAATTGCAATAAGAAAAAGCGATAATATATTGGAACAATGTCAAATTGGAACTATTTTATGTTCCTTCAGGATATACCAACGATCAAATAGAGTAAATTTGACCGAAAATCCATACCAACGTCTTACTTATTTCATCAGCAAACATTTGAGCCAGAAATTTCCCAAGATTCGCATCAAAATTGGTTCATCAAACATGCAGATTAATTTCATCTAGATTTCACTTATGCAGCTCAGAGATCACTTAACAAACGTTGAATCTCAGCTGATATGAGCACATATATTCGCCATTTTATCGTCACCCATGATATGGATAGTTACAACGTTTACGGCGTTAAAACAGTGACTCAAGAGTTGAACGTCGAAACAAAATAACAAAATTAGAAGTTTTACCAATAATTATTTTTGTTCTAGTTTCCCTCATGATCGCAAGTATCCGAAATTAACCTTCTTGAACCGCACTTTTGGTGAGCTGCCGCTTAAGAATACAAAAAATATCCGCATCGACCTCCACATCAGGGCAATAATTGAATAGCATGAATAATAACAGCGGTTTCAGCGTCTGTTAGGCCGTAAACCTGTCGCTGATTCATAACCTCACAGAAAATTCAAACCTTGTTGCGGTCTCGAACACGCAACTCAGTGCTCCAATTCTGTTTTGTATAGCTGTCTGGCCTCCTCGCCGATTGTGACCAGAAACTGTCACACTGAGCTGGGATCGAACCTTCACCAATCCTAGTACTCTGAGCTGTAACCACTGGGCCACCGTGCCCAATAAAATATGCTCACATCCTTGGTAACAGACCTCTTCTTTTTAATGATGTAAAGTTCATTTATATTTTCTTGATTGTGAACAAGAGTCATCAGCCAGAGTATATCCAGAGCTGGGCAGCGCTACTTGGAAATGTAGCGGCGCTACCTCTACCGCTACATGCTCTAAATGTAGCGGGCGCTACCGCTACCGCTACATGCTCTAAATGTAGCGGGCGCTACCGCTACCGCTACATGCTCTAAATGTAGCGGGCGCTACCGCTACCGCTACACCCACTAGATTGTAACGGGTGCTACCGCTACCGCTACAGTAAAATGTAGCGCGCTACATTAGCCGCTACAATGGCCAAAATTATTGGAAATCTATAAATATTTATTGTTCTGCTATTGGGATTTAATCATTAACATTTAATGATAATAAAACATTTTTAAAACATATCAATGCAACTTTATTGCAATTAACCTAACCCAACTAGTACGGGTTACCCCAGGGTTAGATACAGTAAATAGAAGTTACAGTTATTTTTATGTTTTACCTTCCCTACATGGATGTGAACTTTAATCTACCAATCTAAGAAATTATCCACATATACATTTAAAAATCAGTCTTTTTTGTATATATATATGGATTATTTTCGAGATTGGTAGATTAAAGTAGACATCCATGTAGGGAAGGTGAAACATAAAAATAACTGTGTAAAAATAACTCAGCAAACTTAAAGATGAAAAAACCTGTAAGTGGTAACTGGTAACAACTTAACAAGTAACAGCTAACATGTTGACACTAGTAACAGGCTGAGGTTGACAACATTACACCGAAATCTTTCGTACAGTTTTATTCTGTAATTTATATTATGTATGTATCATGCTTTTGTAAAAACAATACCTAGCGACTCTAGAAGCCTTTTTTTAATATGTGCATGGTTTGACTTATATATGGGAGGGGGAGGAAGGTGAGGGGGTAAAAATGTGAAAAAATGGGAAGAACGCGAAAAAAACGATGAGGAAAATAAAAAAATCGGGGCTATACAGTCGCTAGATATTGTTGTTACAAATCGAATGATATATGTCTCGACATTGTAGCATGTGATTTGCAAAAGTTATAAACTTTTTTAGAGTACCCCTTATATGCCGTTTTCTCTTAATTCCATGTTTTCTTTCATTTTTTTAAATTTACTTGAACAAAAAGGTCTTAGATCTCTGTTTTACATATCTGTACCAAGTTTCAAAACAATCCGTCTGTAAACAAAAAAGTTTTGTTGGAGGGTAGCCGGTCCACTTAAGTAAAATCTAAAGGCTTTATCTATAAATGTAGCGGTAGCGCTGTAGCGGCAAAACCTCGTATCGCTACTTAAATATGTAGCAGGCGCTACTGCTACCGCTACATTGCCTTAAATGTAGAGCCGCTACCGCTACCGCTACTGCCCACCTCTGAGTATATCAGATGCTTCCTACGAGCAGGCAGGACAGGACATGTAAAATAAGTTTGCAAAATTAGCGGAGTTTGATGCATGCCGGGGCGAAGAGTTGTTGGAATCTGGGTTTGTGTGTTTGACGTGGATCAGATTTCGGCGTGTGTACATTTTTTCGGTTTCATTTTCGCAGCCTCTAGTATTTCATGCTTATTGAATAGTAAAAAAGTAAGAGAATCTAAACACTACTATATCTGAACGCTTTAATTTGGCTGTAACCTGTAATTCAGTATATATATTTAGCTTACAACATATGAAAAAAGCACTAAAATGGCAGCTATAACAAAAGTATACAGTATATAAGTGTACACTATAATATAAATAGTATAAAAGTATATATCCAGCACGCGGTAAAATAAATATAACAGATCTCCCAGCACAGGTGCAACAGTCGCACTCGTTGCACAGCTGAGCTATCCCGGTGAAGGCTGACACCAGCAACTGCACCTCTGAGAACTCAGTGATACTCAGTGGAACTCAGTGGTACTGAATGGTATTCAGTGGTACTCAGTGCTACTCAGAGTTACTCAGGGGTACTCAGTGGTACTCAGTGGTCTCATTAGTACTCGGTGGTACTCAGTGGTACTCAGTGGGACTGAGCAGAGTTGTAACTTGGTGGTGAAACACTGAGTTTGATAGTGAAACACTTGATGAATCGATGGTTATATCTTGATGGTGAAAACACCTATCTTCTCGGATGCGCTTCGGCAGTCTGTATTGAACGCCATTATACCTTCTTAATTCTATTTTTTGTTAGAATGATCACTCTCAGTTTTCGTTATGCGTATTTGATTTGAAATGCATGTTGGCTCTTACTTTATTTAGGAGGCAGACACCGGCTTGACCTTGGGCGTTACCCTTTCCTGTGGTATAACCACCTTGGCCGTAGGCATATAAACTTAAATTAAATTCCTTAATATATATATATTTTTACCTTGATAACATCAGAATTCTTCTTCTAGTTAGATTTATTATTGCCTCGGAGTCTGCCTCTCCAACTACTTTCATAATTTCCCTTCACATGGCCTCTTAACATGCCTCTTAAAGTTACAGCTTAAGCACTTGCTGGCTAAAGATTTTAAGGTGGGTCCAGGGCTGTTATAGTGACATAATGAGTCTTACATTTAGGCTCATAGAACATATAATTTGATTACCAAGTATCTTGCAGCTATTTTCTCTTTTTATTCGATAGAATAACTGCGTATCCGGTGGGAAACGACCTTCGATATTTTTTGAGGACTTTCAGCGACACAGTTTACGATACAAAGAGCCTTCAGTATGTCAGGGTGTGTAAAACATGTAGCACTTTGCTTCTGTGAACTTATTTAATTGAAATTATTTGCGACATTGGAATAAGATTGCTGTAATGCTGAATTGTATAAATTAAAATTTACTTCTTGCTTCTACAGTTATGTTGGGCCGGGTTTATTCGTCGGCGATAACCTGTATAGGAACCGCTCCAAGTGTTATTTTTTGGGACTTGGTTCAATCCTTGATAATTTGTGAATACATCTGTTTCCTCAAGCTTTGGACCAGTCAACTCTGAAATAAAAGTTTCATTTGTTTGCTGTTTTGTATTAAGCCTAACAGTAGTCAGTGGTACTCAGAAGTACTCATTGAGACTCAGTGGTACTCAGTGGAACTCAGTCGAACTCAGTGGGATTCAGTGGGACTTAGAGGTACTGATTGTGACTCAGTGGGACTCAGAGATGCTCAGTGGTACTCAGTGGTATTCAGTGGGACTCAGAGGTTCTCAGTGGGACTCAGGTGGGACTCAGTGGTACTCAGTGGTACTCAGCGGTACTCAGATGTACTCAGAGGCACTCAGAGGCACCCAGAGGTACTCCGAGGTATACAGTGTTATTCAGTGGGACTCAGTGTTGCGCAAAGGTACTCAGTGGGACTCATTGGTGCTCAGAGGTACTCAGTGGTACTCAATGATACTCAGTGGTACTCTTTGGTACTGAGATGTACACAGTGGTCTACTGACGTACTCAGATTTGTGCAGAGTTAATTCGAGGCACTTATATAACCACTCTTTGGAACTCAAGGGTACTGAGAGGGATTCAGAGGTACTGAGATCTTTTCAGTGGGTCTCAGAGGTACTGAATGTTACTGAGATGTACTCAATGGTACTCAGAAGTACTCGAATTACCTGAGAAATACCCAGGGCTCTGTTACTCACCTGCCTTGTCCCTGGTCGCCAGGGGGACGTCGCTCCTGCTGGCAGCGGCGCTCCCGAGCCCTTCCATCGGGGTTACGTCGAACGACTTGCGTCTTTTAAACATCAATAATTGCTTCAAAATAATAATGCAAAGTCTGAAAGTTCTCTTTCACCCAAATTAATTAGGTAGTTTTCTAAAAGAGTTCAATGTCATCAAAAAATTTATTGCTTGATTCATGATATTATTCTAACATTTGACACAATTTTGGTAAAATTTCTTCATTGTTCCAAGATTATCAGTTCATTGTTTAGACATTATCTGGCAATAAAACATTAAAAAGTGGAGTGAATTTTTCGCAGGCGAAGAATTTGCAGCAATACAAAATAACGGAAGTACATCGTCACATGATTTGAAACAAGAACCAATAGCAGGGGCCACGGCTATGAACGAAAAAACTTATCCACGCGCCAAAATTTCTTCTCGCTTCGAATCACCGACATGTGGAACAGCCTCCCTGATGACATCGTTGGCGCTCCAAGTATGAACGCGTTCAAGAACTGACTAGATAAAGCTATGGAAAAATATATGTTCAGATTTGAAATGCCTATAGCACTATATCGAACCCGGCGGAAGTCTAGTAGCCTTTTCAAACTCTCGTCAGTCCTGAAAATATCCGGTCAAATGATGCGAATTTAGATCTTCTGTGAGCAAGTCACGAAAAGTAAAAGAATCGGCGACAGGCCACTTCATTCCATATCTTCGGCGCCTTCATCACTAGTTTATGTTATGAAACCTTCATACGTCGAGAAAGTGGTTAGAGACTGAAGCGGATGTTCAAAATGCTGTATAACGAGCACCTTTGTGCATCGAGCGTGATCCTGCATGTCCATCCGATAGTGACTTGAAAACTGAACACCGAACCTGCAAACAAATATTGATAAACGATGAGTAGGCCTACAAAGAATTAACGTTTGAAATTTCGTATTATCGAGCCCACAGAAACCAATCAGCACCAAAAGGAAACATCACAACTATATACTGCCAAATTCAGATGTACAGCAACAATAATGCGAATAACTACAAAATTGGCAAAATTAAAATTTTGCGCCACCAAAATAATACATAAATAGAAATATTTGCACAAAACAGTTATTTCTGTAAAATTCAGGCATATTGTATTTACTATGCGTATATTTTCCGCTATGTACACATTTAATGCTATGCATAACGTCATCCCGCAAGCTGTGAGGCCACAACGCAAGGTATCCCAATCGAAATTAATTATTTTATCAACATTAATGTAGATTTAAACTTTAATAACTAATTTATGGTAGGTGCAGATCGAATTAATCGATATAAAATAATCGCCAGAAATTCTGATGAAATTATAAATCGTTTGGTTACATATAGCCTTATATCTGAATTTTCATCCATCTAGTCTTTGAAATGGGTAGTAATATATGGGGTCTGATATATTGAGTGACATTTTGGCTGTTGGCCATTACATAACACTTTTTGTAATATTGGGTTTGAATCTCAACTTATTTTTTATAAAAAATCAGTAAAATTTTGGTTAAATTAAAAAATTTAGGTGTACATTTCAAAATTTCGTTCGGTGTATTTGCATTTCATGAACCATTGCCTGACTCGGGTCCACATCTACGAAGCTTGACCAGGTGCACAGCGCACACACACAAAGAATACATTTACAAATGCAAACAATTCTCTGTGTGGACGCACACACACACCACGCACACATGTACACGCGCATGAAATATTGCTATTCACTCCACGTCTGTTGGTACGCGTGTCTTCAACAGACACAGCATTTGGACACGAGTTGCCTCAACAGACACGACATTTGGACACGAGTTGCCTCAACAGACACGACATTTGGAAACGATTTGCCTCAACAGACACGACATTTGGAGACGAGTTGCCTCAACAGACACAACATTTGGACACGAGTTGCCTCAACATTTGTACACGAGTTGCCTCAACAGACACAACATTTGGACACGAGTTGCCTCAACAGACACGACATTTGGACACGAGTTGCCTCAACAGACACGACATTTGTACACGAGTTGCCTCAACAGACACAACATTTGGACACGAGTTGCCTCAACAGACACAACATTTGGACACGAGTTGCCTCAACAGACACAACATTTGGACACGAGTTGCATCAACAGACACGACATTTGGACACGAGTTGCCTCAACAGACACGACATTTGTACACGAGTTGCCTCAACAGACACAACATTTGGACACGAGTTGCATCAACAGACACGACATTTGGACACGAGTTGCCTCAACAGTCACAACATTTGGATTTGTGTGGCCTCAACAGACACGTCAGTTGATGATGGGTCATTTCACTGGTTCGCTCGTTCTGATACATCAATTCCTCATGATTATGTAGCCTATCAATGCCTAATACATGCAAAGCCAAAGTTCTTCGGCAGAGATGAACCGGTTTTTGCAACAAATGATTGATCAAACGTAAAAAACGTTTGTTGGCACTGAAAATAATTTTAAAGCAACAAAACGTTGAAAAAGTTTAATTAAAACTAATGAATATTATATTTAGAGTAACCAAAGTTTGATTCCAAATCAGTTATTTTAAATTTTTGATATCGAATATTTTACTGCTTCTTAAAAAAGCAGGTCTTCTCTCCGTATGAAAAATTTCAGTCACTTACGAGTACATTTCGCACCACATCTTATATGAGTGGCGTTCAGAGAAAATTTAAGATTTTATTAAAATTAAAAATTATTTATACCTGATGTTAATGCAGGCTTAAAAATTGTTTACATTATATTAAAAATAAATAAAATTCAGTATTATATTTAGGTTCATTTGTACAAAATTTCTTGTCGCATACGTTTTTGGAAGTCCAAAATAAGTTCATAAGTCGCATTGGCGGCTTCGGTGTCGGTGGAACTGTGCTGTTCGCATACGCAACTGACATTTTCCAGAAAATTTTTTAATGTCAGCCTGAGTGTGTCAACCTCCTCACGTTTGGCAAGCACAGTATGAACCAAGTGTGTACACTTGTGACTTCATGTATGTCTTAAACATTCGAAGTTGCATGAGCTTAAAATATCTTAACAACACATTTTTAATTCTGATTTTTCATCACTCTCATCATTAATATACTGTCAACTCAATGCACGGTAAAACTTGTTTTTAACGATAGCGCTTACACGTTTTTAGAATCACGAGCGCGCTCTAAACATTATTATGGAAGCAGTGACGCTGATCGGAGCGTCACACGTGCGCACCAAACCACTGCCACAGCGTTACTGAACTTCTGATCGTCGTTCCCAACTTCCCGTCTCCCGACACAAACGTCTCGGTCTTTGTAATGCAATCAGCTGTTGAAGGCATGACTAGATTGCATGCAAGTCTCCATCAGTGAATGTAAACATAATTTGGGTTTTGAACTCATTAATCTCATCTGAAGTTATTGCTTCAGCTGAATACCGCTTTGAACAAACAATTATTTTTATACTCAAACATACGGAGTGCCGCACGTTAAGACACATGGCACTTAGAGCTTATTTGTGCAAATGCCAAGTTATTTCTGAGTGATAACTATTGCAGGAACTAACAATTTTTCATGGTGTAACTGTAGATAATAAGGAGGTGACTGAAGGAAATTACTGTAATAGTGGTAAATAGACAACTTTAATACCTCCATTACATTTTTACCGGCTCCTACCGTCCCTCTGTTGAAAATTCCTAATTTATTGAGGTTTATGCGTACGGACAAGGCCAGTAATGGCGGCCAGTAGTACAACTTTCAGATACTAATCGCCTTTATTTACCGGGTTCTTGGCTCATTAACGCTCTGCAAAAGGCCAGTAGCATAATAATTAGTCACGGTTAGTATTTATTCTATGATCATGCCACCCATCAAACCCCGAACCCGAAAGGCTTGTCCTAGATGAGTAAGGACATGAGTCCTCTCGTACAACCTCGACTATCCCCATCGGTATCACATCACATCACATCATCCACCTTTATCATCCCTCGAACAGCCTCATTAGCCACCAACACAACCCGACTCCTCGAGACCACAGACTTGCAAGATTCAACTTGTAAGAAATATAGCCTAGACTACTCACTGCTTAACTCTATGTCCTAAGCGACGACTTTCAGTGCTATCACCGCCCAACTAATAAGACACACCGACAACGCGACCGGATTATCCGCTGTTACTGATGACGCCTCGGCCATCAACAAACTTACCCTCAAAATGCCGACCGAAATGTTAAGCAATACCCAAAAATAAATTAAGGGAGGCGCACCGATGATTGCAAGGTGTTCATACATTTTTCAAGCCAAAGTGAAGCCACTGGGCATTTATATCAGACTGTTCCCGATGTAAATATTGTCCGAGGAACATTGGAAAATTTTGTCACAAAAAATACAGTTTTCAAAAGTTGACAGTGAATCCAATATTTATGTTCACATGAGATATTGAGTAAATTTATTGCGAATTTGGCGCATGCGCCAACTGGCTGTGTTGGAAATATTGCGATCAAGTCAGACTAATTATTGTATCATTAGATATAAATTGTATGGATCGATTAAGTGCTTTATATAATATTTACAATATTCTCAAATAGCCCCATTTATGTAAACTCTAAAGCCACGTTGCCATACGTAGTCGGCAGCAGCTAGGGATGTCTAAAAGCGATTCGCCTCGGCAGCTTCCAAGCGAACCGAGCAAGTCTAGTAAGCACACTTTCACGTTCATATGAGTTGGGTTGACGCGCGCCGGCTTTGAGCTTCGTAATCTTTACCATGTCCTGCTTGAAATGTGTGCTTTCCGGGTAATTTGCTTGTCAAAAATGTATCCTTCTTATGCAGAGGGATACGAATAAAAGTTCGGTTTTCCATCGCTGACTTCGAAAGTGAAATTTAATTATTTAGGGGACATTTGCTATACAGTCAAATAAATATACCGATTTTACAACACTTCTCTTTAACTTCACTTCTTGTTTGTCTGTTTGTCTGTCTGTCTGTCTGTCTGCTACAAATCTTGTAATTGAAATTTAACACACTTCTACTTATCCTATCGATCTGAAATTTTGCATACCTGTTCAAAGTTGGAGACAATGCATGAATCAAATGTCAAAATAAATGATTTTAAAAAGTATTTTTTTTTCAATATTAAAAAATTGAAAAAATAATTTGTCAGCTACAAATCTTATATATATATAACTGATATTTGACACACTTTTACATGTCTAATTGATCTGAAATTTTGCACACTTGTGTGAAATCAGAGGCAATGCATGAATCAATTAACAGAATAAATAATTTTGAAAAAATTTATATATTAAAAAAATTATATTTGTTAAAAAAATTGAAAAGTAAATTTTTTTAATTTTCAAAAATTAGATGAGAAATTCATTGTATATCTGTAAGATTGGAGATACTGGATTCTTTGGAAGTGTTGTCTTTAAAAATTAATTTTTAAACGTATATTATTAAGTCTAAATTTCTCCTAGATTGGTTCCGGTTTCCTTCCTACGCAAAAGATTAAAGATTAGGCCAGAAAAAAATAGCGACTCCAAGTGGTGAAGGTTTTTCGATATTTCAAAATCATCGAGTGATACCAAGTCCTTATTTCACCCATCAAAGCCCGAAGGTGCCCCATCAAATCCCGAAGGTGCCCCATCAAAACCCGAAGGTGCCCCATCAAAACCCGAAGGTGCCCCACCAAAACCCAAAGGTGCCCCATCAAAACCCGAAGGTGCCCCATGACCTTATGACCTTACCTAATGATGAGTTTAGGACGTCGTAGTCCACGGTCACGCTGATGCGCCGCACTTGCTGAGGCGACAAGCACTGTTGCTTGTCACTTGCTGAGGGTGGTGTCCCATTACTGGACAATCTGGGATCTTTCTCAACCACTTGTCCAGTCGTGTCTTGAATGTTGCAAGGGTGAACTCCCCTCCTCTCAGCGCTTTTGGTAAGACATTAAAGAGCCTCGGTCCTACCACGGACAGTGATCCCTCAGGAAGAGTCTGTCCTCTGGCCGCGGCTCGGTTATTAAATGGGAGAATCCTGCACAGTCTCCCCATTCTTTCGTTGTAATATGTCATTATTTTGGAGGTCTCACACTCAAAGTTGGGAGCCAGTCCGTTTATCATCTTCCAAGTGTACAGTATGATATACCATTCTCTTCTTCTCTCCAGTGAGTACAGTTCCAGGTGTTTCAGCCTTCCCCATTAGTTCAGGTTCAGCTCCCTCATGCCGCTGATCCTGTACGTGAAGGTCAGCCCCACCAAAACCCAAAGGTGCCCCAACAAAACCCAAAGGTGCCCCACCAAAACCCAAAGGTGCCCCACCAAAACCCAAAGGTGGTGGGGCACCCCCATTGAATTAAACCCGTTGAATTAAAAACATTCAACGCATATACTTATCACCGCTGACTTTCCTCTTTACAACAAAATTAACAATCTTTTCTTGTTATTTCCGCGGCCTCGTTGGAACTTCCCCACGCAGTGTCCAATTTTATTGTATTTCTACTTAGATCACGAAGGCACGACTTCAATCAGTTTCGTTCGACTACAGACTTTTATGGCCCAGCTCTAAGGCTCGCCAGCTGCAGGCTGCGGTTCAAAAATTATCCTGAGGGTGCTTTTGTAATTAAAGTGTCGTTTGAGTAGAAAAGCCATAGTTAACCAGCAAGTATATTGTCGATGTGACAGCGACGAATATTTCCCGTCACGGTGTGTTCAACATTGTACACGCTGTTACTAATTTTTTCCCTAACTAAGTATGGTCCATCGAAATTTGCGCACAATTTTTTGTATTCGTTTTCTTTAGGCACATGACGAACAAAACAGCGTTGACCTTTAGAAAGCGTAAGAAGTTTAGTTTTCTTGTTTTTTTTTATTTAAATACTCGTCCATGCTTTCGTTGAGCACCTGTTTGAGATATTCGCGGATTTTGCGAATCTATGCGTGGCTACACGGTAGTAATCTTCGTAGTTATAGATAAGAGCTTCTTGCTCGCGTGCGTCAACAGCTGCAGGGTTATTTTTATCTGTAGCAAATAGCGCGTAATGAGGCGTGTCACCTATTGTTACGTTAAATTTATTACCGGTTATTGCTATTACCGTTTTTGCTATTTCAGGTTATGACTATTTTTATTTCCGGTTATTGCTATTACCGGTCATTTTTATTACCGGTTATTGCTATTACCGGTCATTTTTATTACCGGTTATTGCTATTACCGGTCATTTTTATTGCTGGTTAATGCTATTCCCGGTTATTTTTATTACCGATTAATGCTATTACCGGTCATTTTTATTTCCGGTTATTGCTATTACCGGTCATTTTTATTTCCGGTTATTGCTATTACCGGTCATTTTTATTACCAGTTATTGCTATTACCGGTTATGGCTAGTACTGATCATTTTTATTACCGGTTATTGCTATTACTGGTCATTTTTATTATCGGTTAATGCTATTACCGGTCATTTGTATAACCGGTTATTGCTTATACCGGTGTAGCTATTACTGGTAATTTTTATCACCGGTTAATGCTATACCGGTCACTTTTATTACCGGTCATTTTTATTACCGGTTATTGCTATTACTGGTCATTTGTATTACCGGTTATATAACCGGTTATTGCTATTACCGGTTATGGCTGTTACTGGTTTTTATTACCGGTTATTGCTATTACCGGTTTTTGCTATTACCGCTTATGACCGGTTATATAACCGGTTATTGCTATTACCGGTTATGGCTGTTACTGGTCATTTTTATTACCGGTTATTGCTATTACCGGTTTTTGCTATTACCGCTTATGACTATTTTTATTTCCAGTTTTTGCTATTACCGGTAATTTTTATTACCGGTTAATGCAATTACCGGTCATTTTTATTACCGGTTATTGCTATTACCGGTCACTTTTATTACCGGTTATTGCTATTACCGGTCATTTTTATTACCGGTTATTGCTATTACTGGTTAATGCTATTACCGGTCATTTTTATTACCGGTTATTGCAATTAGTGGTTATGGCTATTACTGGTTAATGCTATTACCGGTCATTTTTATTACCGGTTATTGCAATTAGTGGTTATGGCTATTACTGGTCATTTTTATTACCGGTTATTGCTATTACCGGTTATGGCTATTACTGGTCATTATTACCGGTTAGTGCTATTACCGGTCATTTTTATTACCGGTTAATGCTATTACCGGTTATTTTTATTGCCGGTTTTGCTATTACCGGTTATTGTTATTACCGGACATTTTTATTACCGGTTATTGCTACTACCGGTTATGGCTATTACTGTCATTTTTATTACCGGTTATTTCTATTACTGGTCATTTTTATTACCGGTCATTTTTATTAGCGATTAATGCTATTACCGGTCATTTTTATTACCGATTAATGCTATTACCGGTCATTTTTATTTCCGGTTAATGCTATTACCGGTCATTTTTATTA